>NC_056522.1:165891541-165930767 GCF_019175285.1 Sceloporus undulatus | reverse complement strand
GTATTCCTCTTTTCCTACTGCCTTTCACTTCTCATGATATTGTTACTCAAGGAATAATAAGTTATCAAATGAGTGATCTAATTAGTTACTTTCTCAATACTGTGACAAGTAACAGCAATGAACTGCTTCCTAAGCATTCTAGGGTGTAACCAGAATGAATTATTTTTACATTTCTAAGCTCTGAGCTAGCTGCATTGCACTCTCCTGACTCTTCCAGCTTCTTGGAAGCAGCCCTGGTTTGGCCATTGCTGAGAAACGAAGGAAGGACCCTATTTGTCATGGTAACTGGAGACCATACTCCTCAGTGCAGTTTGCTATGGACAAGGGCCCATGGACAAGCACTAGAACTGCCCAGGGTCTTGCTCTGTTAAACAAAAACAGCAGGGAAAAAATGACAAGTGCCCTTGTTCTGACCATTCTGTTGACTCACTTCTCCTAGCTGTTTTTTTTAAAGCAAACAAAATTGGCCTTGACCTAATATGGCAGTAAAGGAGGACAAGAATTTGGATTGTCTCTGTTTCACATTCACAGAGGGATTCAGTGTAACCAATTAAAAGTTTGCACAGCACTATCTAATTAATTTTGTTAAATTAAAAAAGCACAAACTAAGTTAAAAATAGAGGTGATTATGCTAGTATATCTGACGTCCCAGTTCCTTGCCTTTGTATTAGTTGTTGTGCGTTGGGTGCCTTCCCTCTTTAATGGTGAAATGATCACACCAACATTTGTGGAGGATTTTGATGTGCCAAAGCACACATTTTCAAGTTTGATCAGCACTTCAAGTACTTTCAAGTTTGATCAGAGGAATCCTCATATTGTCTGAATGTGAGATGTCAGCTTGCCAAGGAACTGAAACGGTATAACCTCAATGGGCATTGCATCTGAATGTGTATTTATTCAGATGAATTTCCATGAGGCTTACTTCCAGGTAAAAGTGCACACACTTGCAGCATAGGAGAGAGTTTACAGTGGAACCTCGCCATACGCGGGGGATCCGTTCCGGATCCCGCCGCGTATGGCGATTTCCGCCTATGCTCGAGCCCCATTGTAAACAATGGAGCTCGTGCACGGCGGCGCGGAGGTGCGCGGGGCGCAACGGGCGCACGCGCCCATTCAACTGAATGGGACGCGCTGCCCCTTCTGCCCCGCACGCGCCCAGTGGCTTGAGTGCATATGCTCAAAGCCGCACAAAAAAAGACAGCGTATGTGGAGGCCCCACTGTATATTATTCATATCAGAATTAAATTGTCAGGGATATAAGCCAGGAATGGTTCCTTTTCTCATTCAACAATTTCTCTGCAATAAGCAGCCAGGGATGTAGCCAAGGGGGGGGGGCTCCTTGGGGTCTGGACCTCCCCCCCTTCCGTTTGATAAAATGAATAGTGCATGCTGCCTCACCGCTGCACCCAAGCCCCATTATAATGGTGGCACTTAGTTTGGACCCTCCCATTCCCAAAATCCTGGCTATGTCCCTGAAGCAGCTATACCAGCTAGACATGTGTTAGGTTTAAATAGGACCATTTCCTGAATTCGTGTGAATATATCCCTTTCATCTTTGGATTTTTTTAAAATGCCCATGTGGATGCTTTGGATAAGCACTAGACCCCTAACATCTATGATTTATATGCTTCTGACTCAGTTCAGCTGAGACTAGCCAGATAGACTCTTATTCAACCTTCAGTCACCTAGACTCCAGCAATGAAAATGGGAAATAATCAAGAGTTGCAGCCATGGGATTGTGTGACTTTGTAAGGGATTTTTTTTTTTGGTTCAGATATTATTCTTGCAGTCTTTTCCTCCTCTCTATGACATGTTGAGTATTGTTTTCTTTAATGCTGTTGCCATGGAACAACCTCAAGCTTTTGGAACGCTTGAAGCGTTGGCATTTGCTTCCACATTCCCCACCCATGTTCATACCAGTTTCCTGAGCTTCTGAAATGTACAGCTATTACTCAAAGAGGGTGGGGAGGGAGCTGCTCAGTAAAGTTCCATTAGATACAGCTTTCGATGAAAGAGAATAAAGGTTATGCAATTTAGTTTCAGAACAGCTAGTGCTCAGACCGCTAAAGGAACTGGGCTGTGCTACACATATGAAACATCCCTTTCATTCAGTCTAGATTGGCTCATCTACTAGAATGTTTTATACTCAGATACTGCAAACTTCTGATTGTCCCATAATGGGTTTTTCATGGTAAAAGTGCCTTTTCCTGTGGCTAAAATTGCCACTGCCATTGTCTCTGAGATCTGCCAATGTTACCTCCCATAACTGCTGCGGTTGCAGGTTCATAGACTCAACCAAAGACGCAATGATTATTATTTATTTATTATGATCAACTGATCAAACATGGTCCTGAGTTTGAAGATCTAAGCAGGGCTGTTGATGACAGGGTGTCTTAGAGGTCTATCATTCCTAGGGTTGGTATAAGATGACACCATCTTGATGGCAATTAAAAACAACAAGGAACAACTACCAATTGCACCTAATCTTCTGAAATCGAATATCCACTTACAAGAGCAGCACTATTTGCAAGGTGGCCAGAAACCAGAAAAGACAAAGAAACAAGATGTTGGCAATGACATTTCCTTGTGAATCATTTGTTATGAGCACAAGATTGGGCTGGGCCTAATTTTCATTGAGGTGGGGCATCAATGAAGTGGGATGTAGGAGGACATAAAGCAGGCGACTGAACCCAGATGCCTCACTACTCAGACTAGGGAATTATGGGCCTGGTCTGAGCTATGCTGTGGTGCCACCTCTTAGTACAGTATTCAGGACCAGAATTTGGATCTCAAGCATATTATCAGGGAATATTTGGACATGCTTCAGTAGAAATGGAAGAAGGACTCCAGTGTCAGCATCAACGGCAATGAGGCAGAGACTCATGTCACGGAAAGAGCAAGTATGTGAAGGCTGGTTTTTGATCCTTGCATGGCTGACAGGTTAGCAACTAGTGGACCTGTTGTTCCTCTGCTCTGACCATGTGTACATGATCAGGCAAGGACACAAATGGAAAGAGATGTTAGAGATCTTGCGGTCTTGCCAAAGACAAGATCAAGTTTTTCTCACCACATATGCAGGATACTGGCTGTACAAAAAGCCATTGAATTGAGTTGCTAAAACGCATCTAAAGTTTCAAGGAAGAGTATTAGCAGAATGCAACTATGTGGTGTTCAAATAATAACTGTCCTGGAAAAAGATTGTGGAAGCTACTAGAAATGGCAATACAGCTCATCAGTATTCACATGTAACCTTCTCCTCTCACACACTCTGTGTGGCTTGTTTTGCAACCGCATTTCCCTAAAAGAGTGAACAATTGCATGTTCTGATAAAGTCACAGTGCAGTTTTACAGTGGCTAGTTTTAACACTACTGTAGTATAAAGGATGTTGCAAAATGTAAAAGAACCTGTGTGCAGACTACGGAAAATCTGCTCTGGATATTATTCTCCTTAAACAGAGAAATGGCATGGCTTGTTTAGTCTTTGCTAGCAATTGTGATTTATTGTTATTACTGTAAAGTTAAACCAAATTAATAACTGAGCTTGTGAAAACATTAGACAAGCTTACCCGTATCCTCCAACTGTTTCAACTTGGCAGGAACAGTCCCAATTAATCCTCCTCAATTAATCCTCCTCTCTTCATCCCACTTTCCCCCTTTGTCTTGAACTTAATTCCAGTGGTGCAAAGTGTGTTCAATGCCATTGGGGAGCAAGGAGAGGAAAGGAAGGGGAAGCATATTGCACTTCCCAGTCTGCGCAGGCAAAAACAAACTGCTGCAGCCTCTCCTAGCTTGTTTGTTCCCTTTCATCAATAACGTTTGCTGTCTTGACCATGCTCTTATGTTGCTTGGCCACACGTGTCCTGATTTTTAATCTGTACAGTGTTGGAGAGTCTCCTTTCGGAAATCTAAAGATATAATGTACTTGTATATTTCATATACAAATACTGACAAAGTTGCATATATTTTGCCATATAGATTAGGAAATATAAATGTAGGCAAAAGGATAATACTTTAACAAAGTGGCATTCAAACTTTAACTCTTAGGACCCCCTCTCCTTTACATCTACATATGGATGTCATGCCTGCCCCTTGATGTGGTTTATGAATAAAAATATTTTGTTTAGTGTGCATATTTTCATTTGTACATTCATGTATATTCATATTTTAACTCTGAAAAACATACCAAGAAAACCCTGTAATATTGGTCACCATAAGTCTGAAATGACTTGAAAGCACACAACAACAACAACAACAACAACAACAACAACAATGAAATAATATCATCCAAATTGGAATAGTTTTATTTAAATAGTTTTATTTAAAATACACAGAACAAAGTCTGAGAAGAGGAGGAAGAGAAAGAATCAGGCCTCCAGGTTTTGCTCCCCCTGCCCCCTTTGAGCAACTCTCATGCCCACCTGGGGGTCCTGCCCCACGGTTTGAGAACTAGTGCTTTAATACATACGAGGCATATTTTTTGTTAATTTCTTTTCAATAATAATGATGTCATTAAAAGCATGGGATAATTGTGAGAATAGGGATGCATATTACTACTGGGAATATAGATATTGTAAACTAGTTTAGGGAGCTTGATCAAGAGATAGCTTCCCTTACTCATAGCCTGGAAAACTTACTTTGGCGGCTTGCAACTTTCAGAATTCCACTGCTAAAATCAAAAGCCTTAGGGGCATATGACTGTGTAGAGGATTAAAGATTTGTACTTTTGAAACGCTTAGAAATCCTCAATAGTTTTTTTTCCCCACACTTTACCCTGCCATCTCAATTTATCTCTTCCGGCAGGCCTTCCCTACCTAGTTCTACTCCCCATTTACTGTGACTTATGTCACTCTGTCCACCAATTCTTCTCTTAAATTTAATGAGAAGAATTAAATTAAAATTAATTAAAATAAAATCCTTGCCTCAAGAAGAAGAGCCCTCCCTCCATGACATCATCATCAGACCTGAGAGGGAGTGAAAAAGAGAGGCCCAACTTCCATCAGGCCTAACTGTGAATGTACTCACTTTGCTCTCTTTAATTTTATTGTATTTTATTTATTTATTTTATTTTATTTTATTATCTTTATTTTTACTGTTGTAACCCGCCTGGATTCCTTGTGATTGGGCGGGCTATAAATAAATTATTATTATTATTATTATTATTATTATTAATTATTTAGTGAATAGAATAGTTAAAATATCTGATATTGACAGGGATTCATGTTAAGCCCACTTGCGTAGGTCCACGTTAATCATATATCTTGTGAGACATTTCAGTACAGTTAGCAGCACAATCTACCAGGAGCCAATGTTCATCACATCCTGCAGCCTTGCAAAGAATTGTTGTTGTTGTTGTACCTTCATGTCGTCTTGATTTACAGTGAACTTAAGGCAACTCTATCATGGGGCTTCTTGGCAAGATTTGTTCAGAGGGATTTTGTCATTTCCTTCCTCAAAGTCACTGGGGAGGCATGGTCCACGGCTGAGCAAGGATTTGAACTCTGGGCTCCGAGAGCGGGAGTTCAACACTCGACTCAAACCACCACCCCATACTGGTTTTCAAAGAAGCATGATGTTTGCTACAATATTTCTAACAGAAATTGCTCCTTTTAAATGCTTGATTTTATGTGAATCGTAAGCAATCGCTCAAATTCTAATCGCCCCACCCCAGCACTATTATTTGGGAAAGTTGTATGATGTATCTGAATACCTGAGTCATGTCTTTTCATGATATGGCCGAAGTATGACAGCCTCAGTTAAGTCATCTTGGCTTCTAGGGAACGTTTAGGCTGGATTTGCTTTAGGAATAATTTATTTGTCTTTTTAACAGTCCAGGGTATTCACAGAAATATTGTCCAGCACGTCTCAAATAAGTTGATTTTCTTCCTAGAATAGAATAGAAATCAAGACTGAACTCTTCCTAGAGGCCAAGATGACTTAACTGAGACTGTCATACATGTCACGAGAAGACATGACTCACTAGAAAAGACAGTAGGAAGAAAAGGAAGATGGCATGCCAGATGGATAGACTCAATCCAGCGAGCCACAGCCATTGATCTGTAAGACCTGAGCAGGGTGGTTGAGGATAGGGTGACTTGGAGGTCTCTCATTCATAGGGTCACCATAAGCTGAAGTCGACTTGAAGGCAGCTAACAAGAAGCAACTTTGAGACTAACTGGGGTGGGGTATAATTTCAGCGTAAGTTTCCATCGACTGCATTTATACTAGAAATGTATTTTTTTCCCTCCTGATTAACATCAAAGGTGCTACTCGGTTCCTTTATGATAAAACAGATTAACACAGCTAAAACTTTGAATGTTATTAAAGGAGACTTGTAGAGCCCACCAAAAGCTGTAGTGATCTTTCAGTATATCTGGAAACAAAAAAAACAAAACAAACAAAAAAAAAAAAACAAATTAATCATGCAAATAAAGGGCCATGTTGCAAGATGGCATATATCCTTCTCTGAAGGATGCATTGATGATATCCATAAGGAACGTCCTCAATGTATCCCCCCCCCCCGGACGGCCAGCCATGATGGGCAAGGGTTGAGAGGGCAAGTTGTTTTCCTCACCCTACCAAGGAGCTTGTCCACGTCATCGGTACTTACAGACTGCAGCTGATCCAGAATAACTTCATCGACAGAGTCGCTGGACACCTCGTCTATGGTTTCTGTTAAAATATTGGCGTCTAAGTCAGCTCTTATCTGAGAGATTTTATCTACAAAGAAGTTATTAAATGCATCGCAGCAGGCTGTCGTTGGGTTAAGTAAAGGATTTGGCGCAAGGGACACCTGCGTCAGCTCCCTCACCACCCTAAACAGCTCTGCTGGACGGGACTCTGCAGACGCAATACTTGCAGAGAAGAAGGATTTTTTCGCTGCACGTATTGCCTCCCGATAGGACCAAAGAAAGTTCCTATAGCGAGTTCTGTCGGATAAGAGTCAAGTCTTTCGCCACTTGCGCTCTAGTCGTTGTCAAAGCCGCTTCATATTCCTAAGCTCTGGTGTATACCATGGCTTACGGTTTGAAGCGGAATGGCAAGGACGCTTGGGAGCTATCATGTCGATAGCCCTGGGGAGATCGGTGTTCCAAGTATTAACCAAAGCATCGACAGGATTGCCAACATTCCCAACCATTAAACCCTCTAAGGCTTTCTGGAATCGAGTTGGTTCCATTAGCCTTCGAGGGCGGACCATTCTAATGGGTCCACCACCCCCGGTGGGGTGGATACAGGCTCTAAGTTCCATCTTGATCAGGAAATTATCCATCCATGACAGTGCGGAGGTACTAGTAACCTCTGCCCATGGATCTTCCTGTTCTGTGCTAAAGACCGCATCGAGTGTATGACCTGCTCAATGTGTGGGCCCAGCGACCAATTAGGATAGGTCCATGTTTGTCATGGTCCCCATGAACTCCTGAGCCACGCCTGTTAAACTGGTCTCGAGCGGAACGTTGAAGTCTCCCAAAACTAAAAGCCTGGACATAACAAAGCCCCAGAAAGGTAACATTCTGAACAATGGGAATGGAAAACCATTTCAGTCTATCAGGGCATGATGAGGTTAATCTAAAAATCAACTAAGGCACTCCAAAGGGAAAAGAGAGCATTAAACTGTTAGACCAACTTATCAGTAAGTCTAATTCTGTTTGTTTAAGCATCAGTTTAAGCAATAATTTCTTCTCGCGCTAGAGGTAGTCAAACTCAATTCACATAGCAAGATCAGGAAGACTGTATGGAGTTTATCACACTGGGGCTGATTTCGGCATTAAAGAGAGATTAAAGCGCATTTAAAGCATCCTGCAAATGAAGCGGAAATGGCGAGTAATTGCGCTGATGATTATCACATGCAATTGCAGAAATAAATTGATATCGGGAATGCATTGTCGCTGAAATCCCAAAAAAGATGTGCATTAATGTTTCTTTGTGACCACTTTAATGGTGGGTTTTGTGTGATGTCGTGTTAAATTGTTACACGCAATTACACGATTTTTTGGAGATATTCAAGGGATAAACTCCTCCATGTGATAAACTCCTATGACCACCTGTTAGTATTATGGCCATTGATATTTTCATCTTTGTGTGTGCCTGTGCGTGTTTTTGATAGCAAAGCTCCAAACCATTTCACAGTCTTTGTCCCATTTACACTTTTTTCTTTTCACCTGAATGGTGTGTGTGTGTGCGTGCCTACATATAAAATGTGCCTGCTGAGCATAACACTTCATGTACCTGATGAAGTGAGCTCCAATCCACACATTTATGAACTGAAGCCAACAATATATCAATCAAAAAAGGTGCCAAAAAACACATCTGTTGATTTTCCTTGATGTGGGTTCCAGGTCACTTCCAGACTATCAAAACAGAAACCACAACTTTCTCATTCATGTGTAAACAGCATGAAAATGAGCTTAAAAAGCTAAGTACCACTAGATCAGTAGGGCTTCTAGAAAAAGCATGGAGGATGGAAAGGTAACTCAATTTTTGTGTGCAGTCAGTGCGAAGATTTTCCCTAGCATACTTCCCCAGCCATAAATAGGTCTCTGGGCAAAGATGTGTCGTGTTAAACTGCCAAGGGATATTGCGATTTCCATGTATGTCCCTTAGGGACTGAAATGAATCCAGAAACATTCATTAATCTCATAACCTCTGTATTGTGTAATTTTAATGTAGGTTTCCAAGAGTCAGGCATATTGATCTTCTCTGTGGCTTCCCTTTTTGCAGTAAATCAATTTCGTTAATACACTTCTCGGTCAAGAAACATTGTTCATGACCTGGCATGACTCTGCTCTTCTAATCCCGTTCTTGATTGTGCCAAGTTATTTGGTGGTTCTGCGACACGGAGAAATGTTTTCCTTAGAACAAGTTTAAGACAAACATTTTGTCTGTGATGAGAGATATTTTTGGGTTTCCATTTCCAAACCTTTTATGGAGGCAAAGCTAGGAAGAGGGAGAAAGTGTGCTGAAAAGATAAAAGTAACATGTTGAAAAAATTGTGATATTTCTCACATGTTGCAGAAGGTAGACAAACATAAACCGGATTTGGTGAATGAGAAACTGGAGCCATGTGTTCATAGGAGGGCGACTAAAATGGTGAAGGGTCTGGAAACTATGTCCTAGGAGGACTTAGGGAGCTGGGGATGTTTAGCCTGGAGAAGAGAAGGTTAAGAGGTGATATGATAGCCCTGTTTAAATACTTGAAGGGATGTCATATAGAGGAGGAAGCAAGCTTGTTTTCTGCTGCTCCAGAGAACAGGACCCGGAGCAATGGAAGCTATAGCAAAAGAGATTCCAACTCGTGTCTCCAAATATTATAAATTGTTAAAAGTAGAGATCTTGAAGACGAAACGGTAAAGCACAACATGATAAAATGGTCGCAGGACCTTGGGAAAGTTATAGAATTGGAAAAATGGGAAAAAACTTGTTCACTTTCCAACAAATTTACACTCTGTCAGAATTACAAAGAGAACTTCCTAAAAATGCTGCATAGATGGCATATTTCCCCGCACAAAATTAATTTAGTTTACAAAAAGCAAGATGCAGCGTGTTGGAAGTGTAACAAAAAAGATGCAAATTTCCTACATATGTGGTGGACATGTAAGGAAGCAGAGAAATTCTGGAAAGGAATACACCAAGCAATGTGCGAGATTCTAGACTATACTCTCCCATTCGACCCTTGCCTCTTCTTACTAAACATGATCCCAGATCTAAATTTTGGAAAAGAGAAGAGACATAAGTACATTATATTGTATATGGTAACAACAGCAAGGATCATCTTTGCCAAATTATGGAAAAATCCTGTATTACCCAAGTTGGAAGATTGGCTCTCAAAACTTTATGAAGCCATAGAGATGGATACATTAACAGTTTTGATGAGAGGAAAAACATGGAGAAAAACCAAGAAAACCATATTAGAGGTTCGCCTTAGGGTCGCCATTAAGTCAGAAATGAATTGGAGGCGCACAATAACAACAAGAAGCAAGTTTATGGATTCTGTGGCAGCTTTTTTTTTTTATTTTTACAGACTGGGATATCAGAATCTGAGAGGAAACAGAGTGGATAAGTCTGCTCCCTTTTGTGTCTGCTTTCCTGACATTTACCCAAGAGGTTGCCTTGTCAGAAGAGAAGCAGCAGTGTCTTGTGGGATCCCACAAAACTATTGATTGATTGTACCATAGGTTTTCATATTACTGATTGTACCATAGGTTTTCATGATCTCAAGGCCAGGGCGACCAGAGGGCCTCACCGCAAAGGAGGACAAGGCACCACCAAAACGTAGGCCATCATCACGACACGAAAGCTAAAAACACTCCTATAAATATCAATTCATGCTTCTTAGTGATGCTCCAAATGGAGGCTTGTTTTGGAATTCCTCCTGGACAGGGAGGAGGATGCGTCCTGGAAAAGGAGGAGGACCACCTCTGGTCCCACTGTACTCAAATGGACACTTCTTGCTCATGCTCAAAATGGAGGACGTTTTGGAATTCTTCCTGGACAAGAAAGCTGAAGTGGAGGAGGGCATGTCCTGGGAATTTTAGCCTGCTAGGGTTGCCATAATTGTCCACTAAAACCTGGGACAAAATGTAGGACAAAATCTAGACCAAAGTGTAGGACAACTGCAGGACAAAACTCAGCCCAAAATGTAGGACATTTAAGAAAAATGGAGGGCCTTCAATGTCCTACATTTTGGGCTAAGCTTTGTCCTGAAGTTGCCCTACGGTTTGGTCTAGATTTTGTCCTACATTTTGTCCCGAGTTTTAGTGGACAATTATGGTGCTATGTGTTTGTTTATGGGTTTTTGTAAACCGCCTCGACCTTTTGGAAAGGCGGTACTGTATATAAATAGTAATAATAATAATAAATTATATGTTCTGAATACAAGTTGAACTTGGAATATAGGCTGAGAAATGTATTATTATTATTATTATTATATGTTCTGAATATTGGAATACAGTCTGAGGAACCCTTTTGGGAAACGATTCACTTTAGTCACGTGACCAAAATAAGGCCCTCATTCCCCAGAGCGAGGGCGCGCGCCCTTCACTTGTCAATTTACAATCGCCTCATAATAACCGTCACCTTTCCTCCTTGGCCACGCCCCTTGCGGTGGTCCATCCCCCCAAAGCCCCGCCCCCTTCCCATCTCCTCCTTCTCGCTCTCTCTCTCTCTCCCACTCCTTCCCTGGGGCGCGCATGCGTACTGAGCGGGCCCCGTCTCCTGCTGCACCAGCGACAGCGGCAAGAGAGGCTTGGTTGGGACGGGGAGCGGCGGAGGGCAAATGGAGGCTATGGGGTCGCAGCAGCAGCAGGGGCGGAAGAGGGTCCCCAACCGCGAGAGGCCCGCCGCAGCAGAAGAGGATGCGCTCAATCAGATCGCGCGCGAGGTGAGCCGAGGGTAGGTGGCTGGGTGGGCGGGGCTGGGCGCGTGTGCGAGCGCGAGCCCACTTTCCCCCTCCCCCCATTGGTCCCCCAATCGCCGTTTCCCGGGTAACGCCTGAGGGGAGGGGGGAGGAGGGAGGGAGGGAGCGTTCCAACTCCCACCCGGGAGCCCCTCCCCTCAGGCGTCACCCGCTCCAGCGCCTACACAGCCTTAAAAGGGCCACGTGCTTGGCTCCGCCCACTGCACTGGAGAGGGGAGGGAGGGGAGGGTGGCAAACCACACACCCCCAATATGTATAATGGTTCCTGCCACTCCCCAGCCAGGCAGCGCACACCTGGGAGGCACCAAGTTGAAAGGGAGGGGGAGTCTGGGCTCTCTCAGAATGTGTCTTTGAGTGGTACCTCCCTATGGAACTCAGGCAGCAGGCTCAGGGCTAGGAAAGGTATTGCTAGGAGAGGGCAAGTCCAGGAAAGGGCATGGCTCAGAAAGGTGGACATGCCATGACACTCTAGGAAAGGTCAAGTCCAGGAAAGCTTAAGTCTAGGGAAGGTTATGCCATGAAAGCGCAAGTGTTTGAAGCTTATGCCACGAAAGCGCAAGTCTAGAGAAGCTCCTGTCATAAAGCGCAAGTCTAGGAAAGCTTATGCCACGAAAGTGCAAAGCTAGGAAAGCTTAAGTCTAGGAAGTCTCATGCCGTGAAAGCTCAAGTGTAGGAAAGTGCATGGTACCAGCTTTTTTCTTTCTCCCAGTTAGATTTTAAAGGGCTACTAGATCCCCTTGCACCCTGATTTTCCAGACTAACACAGGGATGTCTTTGAGTCTTTCTACCACTTGTGCCAGCCTCGCAGTTCAAAAGCATGTAGAAATGCAAGTAGATAGATAGGTAACACTTCAGTGGGAAGGTAACAGCATTCGGTGCAGTCATGCTGGCCACATGACCACCAGAGCAGTCCTTGGACAACGCTGGCTCTTGGGCTTAGAGACGGAGATGAGCACCGGCCCTTACAGTCGGACATGACTAGACAACCCTGGCAGAGGGGAAGCCTTCACCTTTGCCACTTGTGTGGTGCCTTGGGTCTGTTCTGGATGCACCTTGATGTTCAGGAAGGGATGTGTGTTGCGGAGGCTGCTCTTGGATCTGACTGCAGTTTTACTTCTTGCACTTCATGGCGTCCCATGCGTTTTTTCCTCTTTCCGGCTCCATGTCTATGTATTTTGCTTCTATGTTATTGTTGTGTGCCTTCAAATTCTTTCTGACTTATGGCAACCATAAGGCAAACCTATCATGGGATTTTCTTGGCTCCTTTCTTCAGAAAGCGTTTGCCGTTGCCATCCTTGGAGGCTCAGAGAGTGTGACTTGCTCAAAGTAACTCAGTGGGTACCCATGGCTGAATCAAAGCCTGGTCTCCACATTCATAGTGCAGCATTTAAACCGCTACACCACACTGGTACTCTGTTTGCTTCTATACGGTGTGATAAATTAAACAAATAACTGGTGAGGATGTTTCATATATTGTATAAGGAGGTTGCCAAAGCTCATGCCGCAATAAATCTGTTACGCTTGTCCCTCCACATTTGCAGCTTTGACCTGTGCGACTTTGATTATTCACAGATTTTATGAATATCTTCTCTCTAGGGATCTCTAGGTCCTCCAGAGCAACTCTGTGATCAACTTGAACCAAAGGTTGCACCGAAGGACCTAGAGATCCCTAGAGGGAACACTCCACAAGGCATTTGTAGCTCCTCCAGTGCAATTCTGTGGTCAATGACTGGCGGGTGTCAGTCACAGAGTTGCACCGAAGGACCTAGAGATTCCTAGAGGGAACACTCCACAAGGCATTTGTAGCTCCTCCAGTGCAATTCTGTGGTCAGTGTCTGGCAGGTGTCAGTCACAGAGTTGCCCTGGAGGACCTAGAGATCCCTAGAGGGAACACTCCACAAGGCATTTGTAGCTCCTCCAGTGCAATTCTGTGGTCAATGACTGGCGGGTGTCAGTCACAGAGTTGCACCAAAGGACCTAGAGATTCCTAGAGGGAACACTCCACAAGGCATTTGTAGCTCCTCCAGTGCAATTCTGTGGTCAATGATTGGCGGGTGTCAGTCACAGAGTTGCCCTGGAGGACCTAGAGATTCTTAGAGAGGTTTTCTCTCAGGTAAAAACATAAATGTTATTTGTGGTTTTCCCACATTCACGGGGGTCCTGTGCCCCTAACCCCAGCGAATGTAGAGGGACATGTGTATTATTCCATACAGAAGTGGGCAATGTGTGACCCTCTGATTATTATTATTGCTGACCAAATGGCCATAATAAAGTTGTTGTTGTTGTTGTTATTATTATTATTATTATTATTTATATAGCGCTGTAGATTTGCACAGCACTGTACATACAAACAATACAATAATGTTAAACTATGACTCCCATAATCATTAATGAGTTCTGTGGGCTAGGGCTTATTGGAGTTGCAGTCCAACATCACCTGGAGGGCCACTCATTTAGCATCCTTAATTTAAAATGTCATAATGTTCTGTACATATAGACTATGCCTGTTATCAACACACATTGGTTTAACTACTGATCAGGAAAGAAGCGACAGTTTTCTTGTTGCTGTGTGCCTTCAAGTGATTTATGATGTACAGTGATCCTAAGGTGAACCTATCAATGGGCTTTACCTTTGCTCTGAGGCTGAGAGAGAGTGACTTGCCCAAGGTCACCTAGTCGATTTCCATAACTAATAATTATTATTAACTGAGGGCCCGAACAGACAGGCCAAAATAATGCTGCTTCGGGTCACTTTGGAGGAATGCTGTTTAAATGACACACACCTCTTAAGAGGCCAGAAGCTGCACCAAGCTGCGCTCCAGTCCTTAAGACTGGAGCATGTTTTTGGCGCAGCTTCCAGCCTCTTAGTACGCATGCAGCATTTAAACAGCATACCTCCAAAGTGACCCGAAGCAGCATTATTTTGGCCTGTCTGTTCAGGCCCTGAGTGAGTATTCAAACCCTGGTCTCCAAAGTTGTAGTCAAACCAATATTTTCAAAATATTGACCTAGCTCCTTTAACAGCATCTTGTTCTGCAACATTTAGCAGGTGATACTGTTTAGATCTATGCCATAAAAAACTTCACATACTGATTAAACCCTCATTGAGGAGCAAATGTTTGTTTTCTGGTTTCTCAAGAGCAAGGTGAGA
Source organism: Sceloporus undulatus (assembly GCF_019175285.1). NCBI lineage: Eukaryota > Metazoa > Chordata > Lepidosauria > Squamata > Phrynosomatidae > Sceloporus > Sceloporus undulatus. The sequence continues at coordinate 165,916,206 of NC_056522.1, read as the reverse complement.
AATGAGGAAATAGAGCTCAATTTTTGTGGGTTTGAAGAAACTGAAGAAACAAAAACCACCAACTTTTTAGTTAGTTTAAGTATTGTGGGCTATCCATTTTCCTTCCCTTATACCCTACCCCCCAATAGCTCTCCTTTTTAATGTTTAGTACATGAAAGTGGGAAGGGAAGGAAGAAATTTTGCTATGGGAAGGAAACAGAATTGCCAAAGATGGTTAATTCCATGGCTTTCAGAGAGTTTCACAAATTGAACTTGATGGCCAAATCTAATTGACTCTTCCTCCATCCCTCTCTCATATTTTTGTAGTTGTGGATATTGTAAGATAATAGGCCAGAAAGTGACGATTTGTAACACTTCTTTGTCCCCCTTAGTTTGGTGGCTTTGTTTCTCAGGTCTGGGGAAAATGTGGGATATAAATAAAACAAACAAAAAAATAAAAGTATTTTCCATTTATGCATTTCCAGCATCCTTATATCCCTGTTTTTGGAATAGATTTTAATTCAGTCAATGTAGAAAAAATTATGCCTGGGTGAATGGTTCATTGCATTAATAAAAGTTTGTTGAGAGTATGTAGATAAATGCCATACTTTTGTACAACTCTGGAGGCTTAATTGAGGTTTTTTTATGGCTTTATATAAACAGAGCTTACTGCTATGTTACAGATATGATCAGACTAGATTCTCTCTTCTGCATTGTGTGTTCTTGGGCAGTTACAATTTAAATGGTTATATTGCATGTTGCAAAGCACTCTTTGCTTTTATTGTACAGTACATTGCAGTGCTCATCCCAGTAAGACGTTTGCTCTATATAGGAGGAGAGGGCATGAAATAATTAGGTCTTGTGATTGGATACTTTCACTTGTTATAAGGTCTGTTTGAAAGTCTTCCTTCCAGGCCTAGTTATATTTAGAACAGACTGACTGAAGTCGGCGAGGCTTAATTTAGTCATGACTAACATGTCCCATTGATTTCAGTGGATGTGTGTCAAGTGTGACTAAGTTTGAATCCAATCCATTGTAAACAGTTCTAAATATTCCAGGTTTGATTGGATCTAGATACACCCCCGTGTGAATGGTGTTGCATTTAGGATAGAAACACATGCAGTATAGCAACTTAGTTGTTTCTAGAAACATTGAGTAAACTTTATTTTCTTCCTTGGCTAGGAACTGGTTACATGTAATTACAGGGCTTCCCATAAAAGCGTGTGTGCCCTTCCAGTGAAGCTGCAGTAGAGAGAAACAAATGCTATTTAATCAGTGTTTTTTGTCTCTTAATGACATACTATTTAACTATTGGGGTGAACATATCCTTTTTAGTCTATAGCAACTTCCTTGTAGGAGGAAGCTAAAAGGACAAAATCTATAGATGCCCCAAGCACTGGATATAAATAATATTTGGTACTGTAAGTCTTTCAGCGACGCACCGTTACAAAACAAAATACAAGAAAGTAGGGATAGAAAACTTGGTGTGTTTAAATTGAAAGTTTTTATCATGACCATTTTTATTTTATTTTAAAAGTATAGTTAGTTGTTTGAGAAGCTACTTGCTTGTAGTAACATACACCAACACTAGTATTAAGAGCATGTGGAGTGAAATTATGAAGTGTTAGGAGTGCAAGCAGCCTTGAGCCTTGGGTTCATACCCTCCTCTGCTTTTTTTGCATTTGAGGGGAGAGATTAAAAACTTCTCTTTGAGGTTTGCGTAAACCTCTTGCAAATCCAGATCAAGTATTCATTTATGATTTTATTTTGCAGGCAAACTGTGGCTAGTGCAAAGCCCATTTTACTAGGTTTGTATAAATATTGTTTGGGTCTAGGTGTCTTTTAGACTCTGACAGGCCCTGGGATGAATGCATATTTGAAGCCCTCATCCTTCTTGTTGCATAAGTATCATTTTTACCTTCATCGAAAAGAAAACCTCAGATGTGCATATGATACTTTCAGTCATCTGTACTCTAATTCATAATGTTCAGTATGTTAAAATTTTTACGTCTTCAAAATGAAATACGTCCTGAGCTCCTTGGTGAAAGCTTATATATTTATCTATTAAGTAGCATATGAATCATATGAATTGTTGGCAAATGTCAGGGGTGCGGGTGGGGAGGCACATTGCTATGTCACAGTTCTATGTGAACTTGAGGGACCCTTTGCCACAGCTGCATTTTTTACTTTGGTTGTTTTGGAATTAGTTGGTCCTAAATGCCCCCTTGGTATCTAGAGGGCTTAGGTGGGAATTTTGCCACATTCTCCTCTGGGGTAGAAGTGTGGTGTAGTGGTTTGTGATGTAGTGGTTTGAGCATTGGACTAGGACTCTGGAGACTAGGGTTCGAGTCCAGCTGGGACATGTAACTCACTGGGTGACCTGGAGCAAGTCACGCTTTCTCAGCCTCAGAAGATGGCAATGGCAAACCACCTCTCTTCAGAAAACCCATGATAGGTTTGCCTTAGGTTCTCCATAAGTTGGAAATGACTTGAAGGTACACAACAAAGTTAACTGCAAAAAAAAGGCCTCTTGGTTTTGGGGTGCTGTGGGAACCCAGGGCTTCAAAAATGTCTTTATCGGGCACATAAGGACCACAGGCTATACTTTCCCTACTCTTGGTATAAATTATCTCCCTGTTCATTTTTCTTACAGTAATGATTTTTAGCGAAGGTTTTGCTAAACTATATTTGTTTACCTGAACATAAGCTATTCTGTGTTACGCATGCTGAAAAATATATCCTTGTCTGACTTGGTGAAAACACCCCTGCTCTGCAGTGTGAAAGCAAAGATTTGAGTTTGTTGAGTCTCCTGAGGAAAATATTTTCTTTGCTTTGTATAAATGCCTGTTTACCATCTTTCATACTTAGGGGCAAGAATGGAAACACAGCAAACCAATTTTTATTAATGAATATGGTGCATCCTTTTTCATACAGTTGATCCAAAAGCAGCAGGGCACTGGATCCAGAAGTTCAATTGATCACACTTATGATCTTATGTAAACTAAATGGTGTGCTTGCAGAAGAGAGAAGTTACTTACCATTGTGTGTAGCTGTTTTAAAGACTTCATTTTCACCACTTGTTCATATTCTCATGTTTTAGAAGACTTGGCTAACTGACTATGACTCACACAATGCAGTTCTTGAATGAATGGATGTTAGAGTAAACCTGAGTATTTTTAAAACATGTTACTGTGAGCAAACTGCAAGAGGACAGTGTTCATGTTTAGACATTACACTAAACAGACTGTGGAATAAGAGTCTCTGACTTGTTCAGCTACTTCTGCTTGAAGGAGAAGCAGTGAGCCAAGATATACCAGCATACTTTGTTACCTATGAGCAAAGATGGAAACCCTCCGGCTGACTATGACATAATAATTAAAAAATCAACCATTATAAAATGTGTAATACATGTTTACCTTGTGAAATGTACAAGTGACCATCTTCTTGACTGTTGTAATAGGGCTTGTAGCACTGCAAGAAGTACTTTCTCCTTTACTACACTTGTCACGGAGATCAGAAATTTGTAGTTTCTGGTTCTGTGAATAGTTTCCATTTTTCCATTAAGACATTTATCTTAATTTGTTTCTGAAACTTCAGAGGCGTACATTTTTTAACAGCCATTAGAATTGCTGTGTTTAGAGAATGTTGTGGCTTTGACAGGATATGCTACTATTAGTCCCAGTGTGTATTAAAACATGCACACTATTTTTGGTCAGAGTGTGAAATTACCACATGGCATATCTTCTGAGTATATCAAGCTACTACAATGGCTAAAACTTAAGTTTTTTGGTAATATCTCTCTATCCGTGTACATTGCAAACAAATATACTTGTTTATATACAAGTTTATGTATTTTTAGTCCAGTTTATGTCTTGCATCTGCAGGATGTGAGAGCATTTTTAAAAAGGAAACGGCTATGAACAAATAAGAGGAAACTGTACAAATTACTCATGTTGCATGAAGTCTTACTGCAACAACGTCTGACATTTCATACTCAGCTGTGTCTCTGTGTGGGATTTCAGGTCTCTCCCAGTTATTCTCATACTGCTTTGTAAAAAGTTAGAACAAACAAAGTTGGAGTGTGTTTTGAAGTGGAAATGAAAGCAATTCGTTTTGGAATGTTGTTGATATGACAGAACAGGACCATACAATACTTTTAGTGTGTGTTTTATAGTATAGCGGTGTTAACATAGCCAACATTTAGGGTCATATTCTCATTCCCCTCTCCCTGCCATGTTTGGGTGAGCATAAGTTTAAAAAACCCAGTACAGTACTAATGAAATTGTAGCAGCAGTTGACAGGTTGATTTAAGGTTGTATTATTGTGTCATTGCAATTTTAACAGTTGCTTCTCGATCTGTACTTGCTGAATGGTTTAGCTGTTTAGTGCTGGACTTACACTCTGCCACAAATTTGCAAGCAGTGCTCCATACTGGGAAGGGACTCAAGCTCCGTATTAAAAGTACATGCCTTGCATATGGAAGTTCTCAGGTTCAGTCCTTGACAACTTCAGTTTTAATTATTTCAGCAGGGCTGGAGAAGTGTGAGACCCTAGATGGTCACTGCTGTTCCAAGAACTACCGGGCCAATGCAGTATAAGGCAGTTTTATGTGAACTGACTTGCATTTAGATCATAAGATTTCAAGTGCCTCCAAGTCAGTTTAGTTAATGATTTGTTGGAGTACACTCTGTTTTCCCCCAGGACTTTCCTTTGGTCTGACTAGAGTTTGTAAAATATAGCAGTACTGAATTGTGCAGTAAAACGAAACATTATACTTAATTCTTATGATCAACAGGAACATAGCGATAGCAGCTGGGCATAGTATGATTTCGCATCTGAACTGAAACAACAACAATAAAAAAAGGAAATGGGTAGATCTTCCGTCTCTTCCTCCCATATATATATATATATATATATTTAATTAGAGATTGTGCATGACAATGCATTTATCTTATTGGCCAGTCTTTCCTCCCACGTTGCATTTTATGCCACTTGTCAGGAAGACTAGCTTACACTTTCTTCAGGTTTGGCTGTTGCTGTTTTATATAGAAATACAGAACGCATTTTGTTCTGTATGGACAGTTGGTGTAGTTGAGGAATAGTGGCATCCTAGCACTCTCTTCTTTGTTTGTATAAAGACCACATTCTTTCCAGTAAATGAACCAAATATGAGTTTAATGGCAATTGGAAAAATAATAACCATCTTCTGTGACCTCAAGTACCACTTGGAGAGAGTGCAGAAGTCTCTGGTATGACTGGCCCTGGCATGTCAGATCCAGTTCTTATGTGGAATTGGGTATTATTTTTCCATCTTTCCAGCCTTTAGCTAGCTGACTGATGAGCCATAGGAATAGAGACTAAGGCCTGTTACAGACTGCCCAAATAAAGCTGCTTCGGGTCTCTTTGGAGGTATACTATTCAAATGATGCATGCATCCTAAGAATCCGGAGGCTGCACCAAAGCTGCACTCCAGTGCTTAGGAATGGAGTGTGGCTTTGGCGCGACCTCCGGACTCTTAGGACCCATGCATCATTTAAATAGCATACCTCCAAAGAGACCCGAAGCAGCTTTATTTTGGCAGTCTGTAACAGGCCTTTATTACAAAGCCCTCAGGTAGATCAGGGCTCCTTCCGTATCACACAGCTATAGCACCATATTCCACTTTAACTGCAGCTGGAGTACTAGAAGAGTTCTCTGGCAGAGAATTCTAAATGTCTTTATATAAACATGAAAATCACAGGATTTCATGACATGTTGTTGCAGTAGCTAAGCAGATATGATAGAGCTATGATTGTGTATTATGAAGGGGCCTCTGGTCTGCCCATGGATGTGTTCACAGAATAGACTCTGCCTCTCAAGACTGCAGGTGATGGATTGCTTTCTGGAATGCTCTCCAAAGCTGAATATGCAGGAGATTCTAGCACCTTTCTTCCTTGTGTGCTGATTTTCTTCTTGCAGGAATTTTTTTTAAAACATGGGGAATGGATACTTTGCTTACAGTTTGAAATACTGTATTGTGCTCCATTCAGCTTTTTTTTCCACATTTGACTATAAATGCAGATTAGGACTTTCATGTTTTAGCATTCTGGGATTGGATGCATAGACTATGAGTATTGGAGCAGTAAGGATTATAAACTTCTCATTTAGCAGTGCGTGCCACTGTGGAAATGTATTCTTAGCTGCAGTCCTCCCAGTTCTGTCTGAACATCTTATTTATACACAATTAACCTTGTCTTTCATATTCTGCAGACATCTGGCCATACCTAGAGGGCATTCTGGAGCTCTTCTCTGGTCTCATTTTTGTGATCTCTGAGTGAAAGTGAATGTGAAAGTGACAGCTCTTGGGATGACACTAGGCTAATTAAAATCTCAATGTTATCAACATGCACCGTTTTTATCATATTGAAGAGAGGTGCTTTGCAAATGAATGTATGGCTTAGAAGGGTTTACTTTGGACTGTAAGATTCTTTATTTTAATCTGCAAAGTTTCCATTTCATCAACAATTGTTACTGCTCTTCCAAATCTCATGTTTCCTTCCATGAATTGTATCTTAAACCTCTTTCCCTGAATGGTATTACATTGCCACAAAACAATCCCGGTAGTGTAGAGAATTGTTGTTGTCATCATCATCATTATCATTGTCATCTCTATATCTGTATCTATAGTGCTATCACTATATATGGTGCTTTACAAGTAAAAGAACAACAAAACATTTCCCTGCCCTGAGCCTTACAATTGACACAGGCATTTCTTTTGGCCATGCTAGTTGCAGAGGTACCTTTGATAGGGTCCTGAGAAACTACTTTTTGGGCCACTCTTAGGCTCTAGGCCTCCCCATCAAGAATGGCTTGGAACCTCCTTTCAGTCGTCTTTCTACTGTTGGCAAAATACTGTTTTATCCTGAGGCTTTTAATCTGGGTAGGTGTGCCTTTTTCTCTACTCTTCCTACGGTGTTCATATTGTCTTCATTATTGGGGCCTATTTATCTCTGCCGCTATTCTTGTCCTTTTCACTCAGCCTAGTTGGTGTGTTGATGGATGGGTGAGAGGAAAAGATAGACAAACATGACTAAGAAGATCTTGTGAGTTGTTTTTGGTGCCCATATAGTACCTCCCTAACCACACGCAGGAACTCTTGTATTTATGTTTACGAGTATTTTGGAAATGTGTGTTGCACACATATTGTATTGCGTAGCCCTATAAGCTGGAGGTTTATTCCAAGATGTCTAAAACTCTGTTACAACAGCACAGATACTTTCAAGAAGACAGGAGACAAATATTACCTTGGCTCCTAATTTTACTTCCATGAATGAGAAGTTTATGGAATGAGGCTTTTATGTTCCCCTTTATGTTCCCTCTTGAAAATCTGCTTCTAGTGCATTTTGAAACTCATGGGAGTGATATGAGGCACTGCACTAGGGAAAAGGGAGTTGTTTGAAATCCCTCAATGTCCCTTGGGGACATTTCTCGTCCTCCCACCTGTGTCAAGGTGACAGGATAGGAAGATGGAAACCCATCCAAGACTACTCAGGTCATAGTTTTTATGTTCTTCAGGCTATGTGGCCATGTTACAGAAGTTTATTCCTGACGAATAAACTCTTCTAGAAGATGGCCACAGAGCCTGAAAAACCCACAAAACACTATGGATGCCAGCCATGAAAGCCTTCGACTTCACATTACTCAGTTCTCTCTGTGTGTCTATGTCTGTGGGACTGGTCATATCCACCTTCCTATTTTAGTCCCTTTCACAAATTGTCTTTCATGTATTTGTTTGTAACTATGCCCTACTCCTTCCCTTTACATTATTACAACTTTTTAAAAGACATCTCTTTTTATCTGATAATTTTTCTTTGACTGCCAAATAACTCCTTTTCAGAACAAATGGTTTTGCTTATGGAAAAAACTCTCATGCATATGTCATACTTGCAGACAAAAAACCCTACAAAACCCAACAAAGCTGTGCTATTGTGAGTTGTCCCTTTCTTCTTCGCAACCCAATGAGAAATGTTTTATACAATATAGATTTCTCTCCGAGATAAAATATGAATAGAAATATATTGGATTATGCTACGCGTAACCTTTTGAAGAGGTTTCAAGACAAATCAAATTCACATGCCTCTCCCACCTGTCTAAAAGAAAAAAATGGCAAAAAGAGAGAAAGGCATTTGTCTCCGTCTGAGGTAGAGCAGCAGGCTGCCAGGCATAGTATATAATCTGTGCTAGATGGTCGTAGTAGCACAACCTTAAAATAGAATCACTGGAATAGCAGCTGCTCTTTTTTCTCTGAACCCACTTTTGAGAGAACAGTAGTCAGTTGCAAAAGAACATTAAAACTGAAGTCATTTTTAAAGACTATGTTGAAATCTTCAGTGCTTTTCATCACATATACTGAAACTGGTTCATGGGACAGAAAGATGAATGGAATTGGCATTCTGACTTGGTTTGTGACTTCAAGTCAAACCTTTAGGTATCTGAAGCCCTTTGGCTTGAATGTCTTGCTCAGTCTTGACACAAATAGACAAGAGAAGTACATCCAAGTTTGGGTCTGACCGTCTGAGTCACTTAATTATGGTGCTTTCGTTATACATGGAAGATGTAAAGGGTCACGATCAACCTAATTCAGAAATATTTCCTACTGAAAGGGGCCCTCCTTACTTGGAAAGCTGTCATATGGATTAAGCTGTTTTGATCAGCTAGCTCTTGCTTTTGTTGCCTAATGAAATACCATCAGTAATTTCAGAAGAGAACCCAATTGATATAACTATGTGTAAAAGAGTGCATAAAATTCTATTTTTTCTTGTAGAAATACACATGTATTATTTAAATACGAGGGCAGGGTTACTTATTGACCCCAATACTGATATTAATTTCCCACCATTTTGAAGTGGCCTTCAGATATAACTGAAGATACAGCAAAATCTAGTGTGCTTTCAAATAGCAATACGTACAGGGATGCAGAATGAGATTCCCAAGTTACTTGATACATTTGAACTATATTTCCCCCAGAATCTCCTATTGTAATTTGAATCTAAATCAGTGCTCACATCTTAAGCAATTGATAAGCAATGTCTATCTATATACATCTGTGAAAAAAAAAGTGCGTAAGATGTATCTGGGTGAAAGGGATCTTTATAAGGGATATTGAGAAACTGGACAGAAATAACAGTGAATGATAATAGAGTTGAAAAATGTGACCAAATATGTAGGGAAGTACAGAATATTTACAGAAGTATTTAATACCTGCAGTACACTTGTGCACAGTCCCAGTGCTACATGATCTCAAATTAGAGACACTTATTTCTCGAAGGCCCCAGAGCTTGTTAAGGGGTATCTAACCAAACACCACAAAGACAAGGAGCTATCAAAATAAGCTCAGGACAAATGTGTGCAGAAGTACCAGTCAGAGTTGGGTTATTAAAAAAGGATTGGACCAAAGTCCATAGTTTAGTTCTGTACAATTGTGGTTCCATGCTAGTCCACCAGGTGTTTTTGGGAAACCTGCATACAGGACATAAGAGCAGCAACACCCTCCCACCTTTTCCCAGATGATTTAAGAAATATGTTGCCTCTAGAGGTGGCATATAGTCATCATGACGATAGCCATTGTATAGTCCATATTCCCTATGAATTTGTTCTAATCTTGCTAAAAAGTTGCCTGTACTAAACTTCAGTTTTCTGATCTTTGTTGATCTGCACACTAGTTTAGTATGTCTGCCCAGCACTGCAGATCATTTTACCCTGAAATGTTGAATGACCCACTCAGCAGATTATTCAAGACATGGCCATATTAGTCTGGATCATTGACGCTGGGGATCTTATAGTGGCTTTGAGACGGAGGAGAAATGTTTTTTCTCAGCAGTTTCATGTAGGACCTGACATCATAAGAGACAAAAGAGAGTGCAACTAGCACATGAGCTTGAGGCGAGCACTGTTTCTCTATGCAACTTCTGGAAATTGAATTTTCCATGACTTCCATTAAGCTGATATTCCCTTATGTTTCACAAGCCTAACAAGTCAGTAGACCAGGGGCCAAATAGGTATCTTCATTGGGAAAGAGCGGGGGGGTGCAGTTGTGTTACCGGATCACATACATCTCACAGAGCAAAGAGGATTTCATCACACAGCAACACCAGCTGTGTAACTGGTAATCCCCAGGGAACCACTTGGCTTCATCTGCCTTTGGAGATGGACTGTCCTAGTAAGTCTGCTTTCTTCTTTGGGGGGGGGAAGGGTTAGCCCTGTAAGTATATCCTATGATGTACTGCCTTCAAACTTGTTAGTGGAGGAATCAGTGTCAAAATCTGTCATAAATTATCTCATCATGATCTGGTTTGAAATGTGTGAGTGAGATAAAGCAGAGACAATTAAAATTCTCTGATGCTGTAGGACTTGTTGAAGGGAGGCAGAGAGTTTTGGGAGGATAGCTTTCTGATCCCATACATTTTTGTTCTTCGTCTTTGCCTGGTGGGAGCAGGGGGGCTGGGATTCCCTGCACACTATTAGTTGCTTTTCCTGAGAAGGGTATCTCCTGTCTGCAGTATGGGATTATTTATTTATCCCCTCCCTGTTACTATCATGGGGGTAGATTTTTGGCTGGCTATTAGACTGCCTGACACGGACGCCTGTAGTGTGCAGCACATTCAGCACTTGGAAGGAAGCTGCTTAGTAGGGACATTCTTCCATGGCTGCTTCAGCTTCAGCTCATAGTACTGCTCTCGGGGGAGACCAACTTGAGAAGAATTTGAACTGCCAAATGCTGGTCAAAGATCGAGTGTAGGAAATGGCCCAAAGGTGGATATTTTAAATAATCTTAACATACATCTCTCTCTCTCCCCCCAAGATTATGGAGGGTATACAGTACTTCCTCTCTCAGAAATGCAAATGGTGAGGCTGTTCATAGAATAGTTCCTCCCTTTAGTCGGAGGCATGCAGGCCAAAATTGTTTGACCCAAGTACAGTACAAGAAAAAAATGATTACAGCATCTTAAGACCAACAAGTAAGGCACATATTTCTTTCCCTAGCAGCACTTTGTCAAATGCATGAATGGTCACATGTGGGCTCTGGCTCAAAATACTTTTGTTTTTTGTGCAGCAGCAAATGCTCAACTTACTCTAACTTTTTCTGATGTTCCTGTGAGCTAATGGTAACTGTAAGGCCTGGACTGTTGCTAACAGAGGAAGGAGAACAATGGAAGAGAAAAGAAGAAAGACCTATTCTCTTTGGCAAGAATGGCTAGCTGTTGGAGATCGGCAGGCCACATTTGACTCCCCAGATGTTTCAGGGGTGCCAAAAATAGGTTTTGGCTCTTATCAGGTGGGGAGAAGTAAATTCATCACGCTTTAGCCATCTGTAAGTTGTTTTGGCCCCAGGAGACATCTTTTTTTCAAAAGAAAGTTTATCTTGTATTTAAAAAAGGCCTCTCCTGGGCTAAACTCACTGAAGGAGGGAAAGTGGCAAAAAATGTCCCCACATCTTTAGGGAACACAGCAGGATTCACGTTTTGGCACCCATAAAGACGACAGCAGTGTCCAGGGCAGGGGTTCTATGTGGCCTTGGGGTGCACTTCCCCACCTCTAGTCTATAGGCGACTTCTAGTTACTTTTCCTGCTTGCGAACTGTGTGGAGAGTCGAGCACGCTCTTTCTACTCGAGAAAGAAAAGAAGACAAAAATCTATTGCTTTTATTTTAATAATTTTCTTAAAGAAGTAAGGAGCGAGAGACAGCTGTGGAGTAATATCCAGAACAAAAGAATTACTTACAGTAATGAGGAGTCTCATTTTTTATATCCCTGCACTATCACTGTTGGATTGCAGAGGTGACAAAAAAGCAAGGTCAGTGGCGTGGGGAATCCATGCCAGTATTTAAAGGATGTCTCTCAGGGGCGAATTCTGTTCTTAAAGAGTCAGTTCATACCATAGAAGCATCTTTAAACTAGCCAAATGTAGAATGGATTCAACACCCCACGGCATGGGCCACCAGCTGCCCTATTTACACACATATACAGATGCTTCCCTTATGACCATAGTTCTTTGAATAAATTCATTTTGCTTCTAAAATAATATTGGACCAAAGTCAATAAATTAGCTCAGTTTAGATTTGTTGGGCATTGAGCTATTGTTTCTCTTCACTGCAGTGAAGCTTTTCTGTCCTGAGAACAGAGAAAAGAATAAAGTCATTGTTAAGAAGATTCCCTCTTGAGATCTTTTTGATGTTTTACAAAACTGGCGTCTTAGAGAGATAAACGTGTATGCTTTTTAAGTACCGCAATTTAGTTGTCACACATCCCTATCTGTTCAGTCAGTTAAATGGGTGGCCAATTTAGGATATGCAAAACTAGGAAAAATGGTTGTGTACTTACCTTGAATCTTTCACTTAAATTTTGAGCCGCCAAAAGTCAGAAATCAAATGCTGTAACGAAGGGCCGACGGCAGCATTAATCCAAGAGATCTTTTGATGGGCCACCTAGAACAAAGTGAACAAGTTCCAGAGGTTGGCGGCCATCCCACTTAAACTACTCCAAATACAACATTTTCTTTACGGGAAAGGCCTCTGCTGTTTCTTGACTCCATGTGGGTAATTTTTGTTTTAATGTTGCCTCTCATCTGTTTTAGTTGTCCCTGGAAGGGCTTATATTTCAAAATCAGAAGTGAGTGAAAGTAAATTACACTTTTTTTTGGGGGGGGGGGGATATCCCAGGAATAAAAGCAATGCGGGAAGGGGCAAAAGGAGACTAAATCTCCGTCGAACATCTAGAGGGTGCAGGTAAAATAAATAAATTTGGGGGTACTGGCACTGCATATTGCCTACCTCTGATTAGAGAGTGGATCTATCCTCCGAAACCTAAATCATTCCTAGAAGAGTAGGAGTATTGATTTGTTACCTGTATTTCTGTGAAGGGGAACTTCTCTTCTCCAGCACAAGACACAGGCAGGGAATTGAAAGTCATACTCATCATGGCTTTTATTTGTGCGAATTTTACTAGAAGCTTCTAGGTAAGAGTGTATGCACTATATTGATTTCCTGCCATCATAGGAGCTTTTCTGGCAGCAAATGCCCAATCTGGTAGACATACCTAATAAACTAGAATATGTGGCCCACGTTTGTGGTGATGCAAAGTCGTCATGATCTGAGACATTATCGTATTACTCGACTATAGTTGAACTTGTGTATAAGTTGAGGGCAGGTTTGGGGGCCCAAATTATGCATTTTAGGAACCATGAATTAGTTGAGGGTAAAATGTAGGGGCATCTAACAAAGGATGTAAAGGATGAAGCAAAGGAAAACAGTGCCAAAGACTTACAAAATTCCAGCAGGCATAACTCTTTGTGCTCATACTAAGGTTTCATGGGTGAGAAAATAGAGGGATTCAGTATTCCAGAGCAGATGACCCCTTGCCTTTTCATTTTTAAATGAGAGTTAAATTAAACAGTGCCTACATGACCCATGGATAAGTTGATCAGACTTTTTTGGGTCAATTTTTGACCTAAATTTCTAGACATATACATGAGTATATACAGTAACCTAGGCAGGCAGCCTGGTGCCTGCTTGGTTACTGTGTGGTGCTAACTTTTTTTTTTTTGAACCAATTTCCACTCTGGACAAAATAGTCAGTGAGGGACAGTGTTTTTTTCTCTAGCTTAGAACTGGCAGAAGTTCGCTAACCAAAGACCTCTAACATATTGTGGCCCAGTTCAGCAGAAAAGCCAACCCTCCCCCCCCCATTGATTCTGCGAAGGAAAGCTATAGGAAAGCCAGCAGATGGTGTACACATGCGAGGAATCGGCATCCCAAGATCACTGCAGCATCCAAGTGACATGCACTTTTTTTCTGTAAAGGTGGCTGGTGCACAAAAATGGTTTTCATTGGGGAACATTTTTGTCAACAGAGCATTTCTTATTAACTGGATAAAGTACCCAACATAGTTCTTCCTTCAGATAAATGAAAAGCCTTTTCATTTGGAGTTTATGTCCTTTTTTCAAACACTTAAATGGGGAGGGGCCTCAACAAGTTTTTTTTTTTAAATTTAATTTTTAAAGACAAATTAGGTTTGTTACATTTTTGCAGAAAGGAGATATATCAGCTCCTTCTTGTCCTAATGTTTAACATCATGTGAATGGGTATTTTTCTGTTTTGGATGTTACAGGACTGTGAAATTTTCATCTACACCCACAAACACTCCTGTATCCACTGAAATACATTCAGTATCCCAGAAGCCATCAGTGTAGGTTTTTTGCATCTACTGTGGATGAGAGTTAAATCTAAAACCTGCCAAGATATTGTTGCAACTTCAGGGCTTTTCTGAATGGGGAAAACACGTTCTCCATATTTTTTTGTGGTTTTTTTCGGGCTGTGGTGGCATTGTTTCTAGAAGAGTTTTATTCCTGATGTTTCCTGATTTTTTTAGAAGAGTAAACTCTTCTAGAACATGGCCACATAGCCTGAAAAAACAACCAAAAAACTATGGGAATTGTGTGTTTCTCCATTCAGAAAGCCCTGAAGTTACAGCAATATTTTGGCAGGTTTTTAGATTTAACTCCATCCAATGGATGCAAAACTACACTGAGTGGCTTCTGGGATACTGAGATGTATTTCAGTGGATACAAGATGTTTGTGGTGTAGAAGAATTTATTCCTGATGTTTCCTGATGTTTAGAAGAGTAAACTTCTAGAACATGGCCCGAAAAACTCACAAAAAAACAGGGATGCCGACCATAAAGCCTTTGACTTCAAACACAACCCTCCCTTTCATGTAGCAGAAGTAAATAAAATAGATAAAATGCTTTGGCGGATTTGTAATAGGCATTTGTGTTGGCATTTCCATTATCTTGCTTTTATTTCCAGAAGTCAAAGACACGAGTCCAAAGAAATTACATCTGCTAATTTATTCACAAATGCCCAGATCCCATCCCACACACACAAGCTCTCCTGTCTCTTCTGTTTCTGTCTTTGCTAAACTTATCATGTTGGGTTACTTAAAATTACCAATGAGAGACTCTTAAAGTTTAATAGGTCTTTTGGCTGCCCAATATGTGCTAGTTTTATTTCATCGTTCCATGCTGCTACATAGAATAAATATCAGAATAATTCCAGAGAAACAAAAAATAAGTATTTGTGGATAATTCAGTTCTTGGTCAAGTATAAACAGGTAAACCCTTTTCTGGAATATGCCATACATAACCACCCCATATGCATATCCCCCTGTGTGGTGTGTGTGTGTTGTTGTGTGTGTGTGTGTGCATGTATATGTAAAATAAATCTTCTTTGAGTCTGTGAAAAACTCTGCCATGGACATAGCAAAATGGGGGCCACTTGAAATATTCATCCTTTCTGCAGCAGCTAGGACGTGTGGTGCAAATTTTTGAGGCTGAGTGCCCAAACTGCAACCCCAACCCACTAATTTATTATTGCAAGTGCCATGTCCATGGCTTTCTATTAACAACTCGGCAAACTCTGTGCTGGGACGATGGCACATTCCCACAAGAGGGCTCTGAGTGCCACCTCGGCACGCGTGCCATAGGTTTGCCTCACTGAGCTAGGATAAATTGTGTTTAATACATCACACTGTAACTACTGCTCTGCACCAAAGCCCATAGCTTCCAGCTTTTGCAGCAGATGTTATGCACAAGTACTCAGAAGTAAGTCCCTTTCTATATTTGGAAGTACCCCCCACGTTAATTCAACCAGGTGTACCTCTAGGTAATTTGTCACACACTGTCTGAGACGTGGGCGGTTTACAGACCGCCAATAGTACGTATACATAAGTACTAGGGTTTAGGAAGGGGCGGTGCTTGACGCACCCCCCTACCCTAGTCGTAGTGAAGAATACAAGATGGCGGCGCCTGTTATACGGGCGCCGCCATCTTTACTTACTGGGACGCACAGCGTCCAGACTGTCGCGCCGCTTGTGACGTAGCGAGCGCGCCCCTGGCGCCTCGCTACGCGGCAAACGCGACGGTAAAAGAAGCTCCATTTTGGAGCTCTTTTTCGGTCCGCTCGGGAGTCGGGCCGTCGGAAGGCTCCGGCTCCCCCGCGACCTACTGGTGGCGGCGGCAGACCGCCGCAAAGCGGCAGTCTGTACCCCACCTGTATCTCTCCATATGAAACCTGCAGGTGTCCTAAGATCTATTGGGGAAGACTTGTCTCTTGGTCCCCACCACCTTACAGGCTCACTGGTGAGGACGGAGAGAAGCTAACTCAGCTCAGTGGCTGTTCCCACATCTGGAAAAGCCTTCCATATGGGAAGCTAGGCAGGGCTTCCCGCCCTACTTGCCGTTCGCCATCAGGCAAAGATGTTTTTATTCAAGCAGACTTTTAATATATATCCATGTCAGGGAGGCCTTTATGTGGGCTGTGTGCTTTGGTTATGTTTTTAACTTTTGTAAGTGTTATGCAATTTTATACTAGATGGTTTTAATTGTTTTTATATTTTTATTGTAAAGTTTGTAATTGGTTTTATCTGTGAGCTGCCTTGAGTCCTTTCTGGGAGAAAAGAGGAATAGAAATGAAATGAAATAAATAAGATTGCAGCATTAGTTGCGTTACTTATGTTTTTTGGTGATTTATTTCTGTAAGCCACCCAGTGAGTTTGATTCAGGTCCAAGGGCAAGGTATAAACTAATTAAACAGTAGGCATCATATAAACACAATAATTATGTTGGTATTTACTTAGTGATAGGAGTAGTTTTATTGCTAGTTGTCGCATTTCTTTGGATTCCTGTGTAAACAGTGTGTTCATTCCATTACATCTTTAGTTACCTTGACAATCTTCAGGCAGTGTAAATCTCTTGTTCTAGCATCCTAGACCCTTGAAACATACAGTTCAGATTACAAAAATACATCTGGTTATCTCTCAAAGAGCAACTCAGAAAATATGGCAGTGATTGAAATACTTGCATTTTTAAATGTTACATACGTTTTCTTTGGCTGATTTATTTAACCAAAGGTAGAACTTCTCAACCAGAGTTCCCTTGAACCCTGTGTTTCTTTGAGAGGTCACTAGAGGTTCCTCAGAAATAGTGTGATTTTTTTAAATCAAACATTTCTTTTTGAGCTATAGATAAAATAACCTTTAGACTGCAGTTCTCTGAGAGCTGAAAATTATTTCAAGGGCTCCTCCAAAGTAAAAAGGTGTTAATGTTACAGATTTCAGTTTCTCATGCTTTAGGGAGAATGTTTTTTAAAACTTGTCTCTCCAAGGGATTTAGGGAATATGAGTGTCAATTTGTTAATAGTTTTGCATTCTGGTTTTTACGACCTGATGGAGGTGATGGGATCTACTATTTTCAGTTGCAATGAATTTATCAACCTGGGTGCACCTGGTCCACAGCCACTTGTTAACGATGTTGGATTTGACAGCAAATGTGCCAACTGGAACAGACAGCTGTATGGCTTAAATGGTCATTAGTCTCTCTGACCTGGATATTAATCAGTTTTGGAAAGTCTCCCAGTGTTAACTTGTCTTGCAGAGTGCTTTGTGTTGTTGCTTTCTGTGGAGAACATGCAGTGCAGTCTTATATGTGTACATATAGATAGTGCACAGCAGTGCGTCTCGAAGTGATGGTCCAGCAACTTGTGCCATTCCATGAGCCATCACCAGCAAGTTGCTGGAGACTTCCCAGAAAGGAACAAAACAATTCTAGTCAATGGGCACATGTATTGTACTGGTCCTTGGCATGCAGAGGGGGAAAAGCTGATTTCCCACATCAGATAGCCTAGGAAACAATGGCTCTTAAGAGGCAGTAGCTCTGGTTCTACAAAGCTTAGTCTGATTGACTGTTTGAAGACCTAGAGTGCTAGTGGTGCATGAAGCTGGCACAGATGATTGGCTGTTGTGGGCCTGATTTATGATCCTACAGCACTTTGCAGTAACTAATGCTTTTGGCAAGTGTTTGCTCAATGCAAACATTAGTTCCATATGTTCTGTATCTTAATCTATTAGAACTCTCTGCTAGAGGCCCTCTTTTGAAGTAATGAGTTCATTCTTTAACTAAAGGTGATACACTGTGCCCTTGTTATCTGCTGGCCTTTGGTTCCAGGATCTGTATTGATACCAAAATCCATGGATGCTGAAGTCCCATTATATGCAATGGCATAGTAAAGAGATGCCCTTTATATAAAAAGGCAAAAAACAGGGTTTGCTTGGTATCCCCCCCTCAGGGCCAACTGTAGTTGCATGTGAAATATCATTGAAGCACCTGATGGGACACACAGTTTGGAACACAATATGTGGTGTTTCCTTTTTAGCATGGTGTTACCAATTGGCTGTAATAGAAGAGTCCTGCTGGCTGTCAGTGAAATACAGTGCAATGTTGTAGATGTTAACCAGAAGAAAGTCCCATGGTTTTCAGCAGGGCGTCCCCACTAGACGATGTGTATTGGATTTTAGCGTTTAAGTTGTAAAGTGTTCTCTTAATAGAGTGAATTAGAATAAACCTGTAGAAGACTAGTACCAAGAGATTTAAGCCAAGTTTCACTCCCCTGAAAGTTACTCTTAATGCTAAGTCCAATTTTCACTGCCAGCTGAAGTAAACCCATTAAACCAGTAGGAACTTGATAATTCAACACATGTATACTGTAAGTACCATTGTTTTAATGGGTCTGCTCTAGTTGGGACTGAATTGGATTTACTGGTAGGTCCATGTCTAGAAATCATGACATGCTGTAATTTGTTGAAATTTGGCTTGTTATGATGGGCAAATCCTCCCAGTAGTGACTATGACTCTAACTTGAAAATTTATATCTATCTATCTATCTATCTATCTATCTATCTATAAAGAGAGAGAGTAAACATATCATTTTAGACTTATATTTTATATTTAATTGAATAAATATATTTTATGTTCTGACAGTCTAAGTAGCCTGATGATGGACGTGATGGTGATGCCTTATGCAATTATTTTACAACAGTAAATTTGTTATTACTGATTAATATACATTTGCCATTTATGAAAGAGTCAGTCAGACAGTAGAAAAACAGAGGAATTGTACCAACTTCATAGCCCTGAATCTGTCTGTGCTAACCAGTGATGGTTTGTTAACCAGCTTGAAACAGGGCTTTCAAAAGAGTACGAGAAGGGAAAACCAGAAATACCGAAGAGGAGCCATGGTTTGTTAGATAATCTGATATGCAATAGAAAGACTGGTAATACCACATTTTGCAGAAAATTGACTAATAAAAGTAGAGTTGGAAGGGAAATCAAAAGTAATCTAGTTCAATCTCTGTAGAAGAAAGAACAGCTAGAAGTGAAAGGTGAGGTGGTTACCGAAACCATGGTCAACTGTGATATGTAAGCATGGTCACAAACTCATACTAAAAGATTATTCCTATGAGCACGTACAGAGCGCCTTTCTCTCGTCCCTCGGTATCTGAGACAATCTTGTGACATCTTATTGCAGAGGAGTAGTTTTCAGGTAGGGGTTAGTTCTCATGTTGAAAAATTAAACATTTTAAAAATTAAATTATGGATTTCCCCAGATAAATGTCTTAGAATAATAAATTGCTGATCAGGAAAGAAATACACACATCTGTTGGTAGAAGTAAGCCATACAATTGTCAAATCCTAGTTAGAAAAAGAATTCTGGAGTACAGAAAGGGGTATTTAAGACCTATATTTTGTGAAATATATCTGCTATTGGTATGATTCTGAAACACTCTGGAAGAAAATGTAAGAAAAATAATGGAGCAGCATGTTAAGTTGCATTTTATTCGCCACATTAGGATGTAGCTGATGCATATGAATATAGAAGCAATCTCTGTTGGGAACTAAGAAAATACAGGTGTGTTTTTTCCCCCTTCTGTGATTCTGATTGACTTTCCTTTTCAGTGCTTCAATGCATACAATGCTTTTTGAACTTTAAAATTGAAATATTTAGACTGATAACTGTTGCTAAATTAATAAACTAATTTCTTTTAATGGGACTATGTGTGTTATGTGCTCTTCAAGTTGTTTCCCAACCTACAGCAAACCTAAGGCAAACCTATCATAGGGGTTTCTTGGCAAGATTTGTTCAAAGAAGGTTTGCCATTGCCTTCACTTGAGGTTGAGAGCATGTGACTTGCCTAAGGTCACCCAGTGGGTTTCCATGGCCGAGCGAGGAATCAAACCCTAGTCTCCAGCATTGTAGTCCAACACTCAAACCACTGTGCCAGGTCCCACTAAATCTGGGCCCAGTCAGTGCAAATTCTTTAACAACAAGAAAACAGAGAATGCTATTCCTATGACATCTTTAAGTTATGCAAGTTGAGCAGAGTTGTTCAACTTCTCCTGTCTGTCATTGTAACAGTAGTCATGTGGAAGGCAAGGAGCTAAGCAAGTCTTTGGAAAGCACCTTTTCCAAATACTAGAAATATTTGTTCATTCCCCTCTTTATCTTCTCATTGATTGAGAAGACATAATGGAGACTCTGGGGGTTTTTTTCTCCCCATTTTTTATTTTATGTTAATGACTTTCAGGTGCAGAGTTGTGATTTGAACAATTTTGTTTAACTGTAAATAGCGAGAGTGGAATCTGTGGTCATTTTTGTTTTACCTGGTGAAATGCAACCCTTCGTGTATGTTATGAAACACAGTCCTTCATGTATGTTAATGGAAATGGTTAATTATATGAAAAAGAAAGAAAAAGTACTGGGGGACTGCATCAAGGGGCAGACATTTATGATGTATAACAGACCACCTTGTGTCAGATTCCTCCACCTGCTCTGAATGAACCCACGTGCCATTTGTGCAGGATTAGGCCATGTTAAGCGCACAATCACCAACACAACTTGCAGTCTTCACAGGCAGACACTGAAAAGAGTATCGGGGAGAGAATCCGGAATTTGCCATCTTAATTATCAAGTATTGTTATTAAAGAGAGCACACTTATTTGTGGCTTTGATATTTGTGGATTAGCTTATTCACGGATTTGATTAATATGTTCTCTGTAGGAATATATAGGTTCTTCAGTGCAACTCTACAGTCAACTTTAACTAAAAGTTGCACTGAAAGACCTAGCGATTCCTAGAGAGAATAGTCTACTAAGCATTTGTAGTTCCTCCAGTGCCATTCTATGGTCAGTGTATGTTGGACATTGACCACCGAGTTGCACTGGAGGACCTAGAGGTTCCTAGAGAGTTGTCCTCTCAGGTAAAACCATGGTGTTTTTGTTACTTGCAGTTTTTCCATATTCACGGGGCCTTGTGCCGCTAACCCTAGCAAATATGGAGGGACAAGTGTAATTGGTTCTAAATTTCTTGGATAGTTTTAAATGTCTTTATCTCCCCCACAATCTGCTTCCATTCTCTTCTTACAGAACCATCTCTAAGGCTTTCTTGGGAATAGTAATGGGGACAAAATAAAGGAGGATGCCACGCTTGTAGCGCTCAGGGAAGTCCTTTGTTCCAAAAATTGAATAAAAGAAGCTGCTAATATGTATACATCAGTTTTAAAACTGCATTTCTGGAACAGCAACATGTTGTTGTTGCTGCTGCTGCTGTTTCAAACAGCTGTTGTAAAAGTATTAAAGTGCCCCGCGTCACGTGGATGGGAAATCTTCATACATGTTTGCTCAATGGCACAGCTTAGACAGAGAAAGCTGTGCCTTTGTCAAATGAAAAAGAAGCAAGCATAAAGAGCTTAGACCCTGTGGCTTATACTGTGCAGTGCTAAGCTGAGCTGGATCCTCTCTTTTCCTTCAAAGTTACTGACTTTATCTGCTGTTAGGAAAGCTGCTGGTGACGGACTCTATTTAGCACGCTAACATCTCTTACAAGGTTAGCAAGCAAATTTTTATACCTCCCCCTCCCTCTCTCTCCATTCTCCTTTCAGCTATAGATATCTTGAGATGCTTCAATGGTTTCCCTGCCCTGGGTGAGCAAGTGATCCATCTAGTGTGAGGCTGTTAAAAATGCAGCCATGAGACTCATGTGCAGCTGTGGTGTGTGAGGAGGGAGGAGGAGGCATTTGGAAACTGGGTTAAGCATATGCTGCCCTCCTGGGAAGTCCAGACGGGAAAGGCATGAATGGGGTTGAGAAGTTCACTGTACCAGCAGTTCTGGTTTGTGGATTAGCAGAGGTGGCTAATCTCTGGTTTGCACCAGCAGTAGCAGATAGAGGTCACCACAAATCAAAGAAGGCAAAAGAATTGGGTGAATGTTGAATAGCAGCAACTGGCAACAGCTTGTTCAGTGCTTTTTGTAAAAGGTACACCATCCTTTCAGGTTCTTTGAGAGTGATTTTTTTTTAATGATTCAGCTTCAAGTAAGATTTCTAAAACAACTGGAAGCAGGTATCAATTAACTATTTCTATCCACATTCCGGTTCCATGGCACCCATTTCCAGTTCCCAGGTCACAATGTCTCAGGGCTGGTAGAAATGATAGCTAAAAAGTTCTCCCTCTTAAAGGTTTGGTGTCTCTTTTGGAGT
Source organism: Sceloporus undulatus (assembly GCF_019175285.1). Lineage (NCBI taxonomy): Eukaryota > Metazoa > Chordata > Lepidosauria > Squamata > Phrynosomatidae > Sceloporus > Sceloporus undulatus. The sequence goes on along the minus strand of NC_056522.1, from coordinate 165,893,824 downwards.
TTAGAATAGGTGACCCTTAAACCTTCATGACTCATGTTGTTGAATTTGCTTTCTTCACGTTTTTCAATCAGCTCTTCTTTGATAATCCTGTCGACAGCTGAAGACTTTTCAGGTTCTTATAAGACCTGCTTCTGGTCAGTCTTTTTTATGCTTCACATAGCTCTTCAGCTAGTAGGTTCTCCAGAAGGCTTCATTCTCAGGTGGTCAGCTGCCCCTTCTCTGGACTGCAGCCTTTTTTCTTTACTAACAGTTTTATCTCCTGAGTAATTGGAATGTTATAGACCAACAACACTCACATTTTGGCCCCCCAGATGTTTTGGACTTCAACTCCTAGAAGCCCTAGCCAGCTTGACCAGCAGTCAGGAATTCTGGGAGCTGAGGTGCAAAACATCTGGAGAACCCAAGTTTGGGACCTTCATGCTGGCTCAGTCGATGACACTGCTGAAGGCTTTGGCACTACATGCACAAAAAATAGCTAGAAGTTCTGCTGTTATGCGCCTTCACTTGAGTTTGATTATGGTGACTTATCAGTCATTGGATTTTCTTGGCAAGATTTTTTTCCAAGGGGTTTGCCATTGCCATACCCTGACTATAGCCTGGCACCACCTGGTATTCCTTGGCGATCTCCCAAGTACTAAACAGGCCTGGCCCTGCTTAACTTCTGAGATCAGACAAGATGTGGTGTCTTCAGGGTGCCTCCATTAGTTTCACAGTTTGGTTCTTTTGCAGAAAGCAAACCCTTCAAGGAAGGAGAAAGGCTTTTCAGATGCTAATTGTTAATAACAGCCTTATTTTTCAAAAATGTATTCAGAGTTGTTTTGGATGTATTTCACCCAATTAATAAAAAGTGCAGTTCTGCCACAGATGGGCCAGCTGTAATATTATCATATTGGAAAAAGTGTTTGTGCTTGTTGTCTTAAACAGGAAGCTTTCTATTTGCTGGTGAGTAAACATGAGCTGATTGCTTAATAAGCGCAAGGACAAAAATCTTATTACGCCATTAGCTAAGTGTAACTAACTGAGAGTAACTCCTAGTGTCCCAGTGAAGTGTTCAGCTGTGGTGAGAGCTGTCACTTCTTGGTACATACTTTTGCAAGTATGCATGTGTGATCTTTTTAATTATATTGCTTAAGCACTAAAAGGGAGGAGGATGAGTTGGCTGCAAACTAATCTCCTGTACTGTATAATGGTTTCCTTTTTTACAAAATTCAAAAATTGCATATTTCTTCTATGCATCATTGCGCAATTATAAAAGTTAATTTAATTATTAAAATGTTTAAACAACCAGTTTGGAGTGCCTTTGCAACAACTTTAATGTCTGCAGAAGAGTGTCCTAGGAGGTTAAGCCTCTTTTCATTATTCACTGACAAATATCCTGTCTGATATAAGATGTGTGTCCAATCTGTGTCCATTCATTCTTTTACACGAAGAACCTCTTTATAGCTCTTCATATGTAGCACCTCACATGTCAGCAGTAGCTAAGCATTTGACTAAAACATTAACTTTTTTCCTGAGGAATGTTGTAGAGGCAACAGAACTTGGTAAACATTTCTATGTCAAAAGAACATATCTTTTAAATACTTTGCTTTGTTCAAATTATGTGTAAGCGTCAAAGTGGAACTAAACCATCATACCAGCTGCATGGGGACAACAGTATTAAGTACTTTTATCTTTAATGAACTTAACAACTGACTACAGTTTCATTAATAGACACTTGGAATATGTGTAATTTCAGGCATAAATGGTTATTATTTTGCTAAATGGAAGTTGTCTTTTGTTTCTGGCAGTTTTCTTTTAACTATAGGTGGTAGCCTTCTCAATATTGAAACTCAGCTGAGCCTTTAGAAAATATTCTTTCATGATCCAAATAATTAACTGTTTGTTAAGTCTTATTTTCAGTAGATTTCTAACACCAAGATAGGAACCTTCCTTTAAAAGGTGTGCTTTATTGCTTGCAGGCCATAGTTCATGTTGAGAAAAACATAAATCTCTCTGAATGTTCAGTACTAAATGTTCAGTACTAATTCTTGTCTGAATTACAGTATGTATGGAAATTCTCTTCCTTTAATTTATTCCTTTTCTCTTTTAAAATTTAAAAGATATTATTAAACAACATTAAATACCCCAATTTTTGGAAACTCCTTAATGAATAACGTCTCCAAATTCTTTTCATCTTATTAACAAGAATCTTACCACATGTATTATTCAAAATGTTTCACATGCATTTCCTGAATGAAATGTGTACAGCGGCCCTGTAACAAAAGGAAGCAGTATCTGCATATG
>NC_056522.1:165839775-165888541 GCF_019175285.1 Sceloporus undulatus | reverse complement strand
TGTGACTTGTCCAAGGTTACCCAGTGGGTTTCTATGGCTGAGCAGGGATTTGGACCCTGGTTTCTAAAGTTTTAGTCAAACATTCAGACCACTATGCTGGCTTCCAGTGATGGATGGATGGATAGTTGCAGGAACATATGTTATGATCTGTCCAGTCGAACCCCATTCTGCCATGAAGAAACTCTCAATCAAAGCACCCCAGACAGATGACTATCCAGCCTCTGTTTAAAAACCTCCTAAGAAGGAGACACCATCACACTCCGAGGGAGTGCATTCCATTGTCGAACAGCCCTTACTGTCAGGAAGTTCCTCCTAATGTTGAAGTGGAATCTCTTTTCCTGTAGCTTGCATCCATTGTTCCGGGTCCTATTCTCTGGAGCAGCAGAAAACAAGCTTGCTTCATCCTCAGTGTGACACCCCTTCAAATACTTAGACAGGGCTAACATATCACCTCTTGACCGTCTCTTCTCCAGGCTAAACATCCCCAGCTCCCTAAGTCATAGGGCATGGTTTCCAGACCCTTCACCATTTTAATTGCCCTTCTCTGGACATGCTCCAGCCCCTCAACATCCTTTGTGAACTGTTGTGCCCAGAACTGGACACAGTATTCCAGGTGAGGCCTGACCAAGGCAAACAAAACAAACAAACAAGCTTCATTTATATTCCGCTTCATACCACCTAAGCAGTCTAAGCGGTTTACAACTGTAAGCTAACAGCTCCAACAGGCCTTCCCTGAAAGAAGAGCCAACCCCTCCTTCCACCAGAAAGGCAAGCCATCCAGCCTGGAAGGAGTGAAATGGCAAACCCAACGCCATCGGGCCTATCCTTAAGAAACAGAGCCCTCCCTCCAGTGCATCTGCCTTGGTCCAGGCCTCAGAGGGAGAGATGAACTCCAGGACTTGATCCCTTTCCCAACACGATTCCCTTCTCCTTTTGTGTCGTGTCGTCTTAGATTGTAAGCCTGAGGGCAGGGAACAGTCTAATTAAATGATTGTATGTACAGTGCTGTGCCAATTTACAGTGCTATATATATATATATAAAGCTTAATAATAATAATAATAATAATAATAATAATAATATTGTCTTTTTTCTTTTCTTTTACACGTTTAAAGCAGCTCACAGGTAGTTTAGAGTTGTTGTTTTTAAAAAAGATTCTCTTTTTAAAATCTTCACTTTTCTCTGAGAAGAGTGAAGTAGAGGGAAAGCCAAACCTTGGGAAATTAACCAAAGACATTTTTTCAGTCTTTTGTTGTGTGCTAGGTCACCTCTCCCATTTTAAAAGTGATTTCACCCTCTGTTTATCCATTTGTACCACGTTTCAGTAGTTTTCCAGTGTTGTATAATCATTCTTTCTTATGAAGGTTGTCTTGGTTTTTTTGCCTATTGACATTCTCAGGTAAGTTTAAGCACAAGGATTCTCCGTAGACTTCTGTCTTTTCTGATAGCCATTATAAACGAATCCTTATGGCATACAGTATAATCATTTGCTATACCTAGTGCAGTCTTGCAGAGCAGTTAGTAGTTTGTTGTAGTGTGCAAAGAGATGGAAAGTGTTATGATGGATTTGCTACAACTTCTGAAAGGGAAATTTCACACTACACCATTACAGCACTATGATTCCACTTTAACTGTCATGGCAATATCCTATAGGATCCTAGGATTTGCAGTTTGTGGGTGGTTGTTTAGAATTATCAGCCAGAGAGATCTACTGCCTCCACAAATTACAAATCCCATAATTTCATAGGATGCGGCTGTATTAGCTGAAGTGAAATCATAGTGGTCTAACTGCCTAGTGTGAAAGGGCCATAAGCGCTGCATCCTTTGTGACTGCAAGCAGCAGTGAAAAAAGCCATTTGTAATCTTCAAGAATTAAGATTGAAACCCAGTTCCAGATTGTTCCAGATACCCTTGCCAAATCAGGCACAAAGAGGAGCTACTAGGAGTAGATCCTTTTCAATAGCAGAAGCCACTTCAAGGAATGGTTTCCTAAGTGGGGAGGTTCATTCGGCCATCCTAATGTATCAGACATCAAGGAATACAGTGGCAGTGCTGGAAGTCTTCAATTTTAAGAGTGTTCTCTTAACCTTGTTGTTTTAGCAACGCTTAACTCTCTGAATGATCTCTTGCTTGATGTTAAGAGTTTAATGATGTTGTGATTTTATACTTCTTACTTGTTGTATGACTTGTCTGTGTAAGCTGCCTTGAAAATTTCACAGCAAAGTAGGATATGTATATTTCAAATACACTAATAAATCCATATTTAACTCAATTGTATTGGTAGTAATGCGGCAATGCAGCACTTCCAAATTTGTGTACTTTTCAAAAAGATAGTCTGTTTTAGCTTAAAATGGAAGGAAAAAAGAAAGGAAAAAGAGAGGGGCAAAAAAACCTAGCAGTATCTTTGAGACTGTTTTATCTTGGCATTGATTTTGTGTACTCTGCACTGAAATTTGTGTGTAGTTGAGTATATGTATCTGACATGTGCCAGAGTTTGAGCCGTTAGCTGTGTTGTGGAAACATGTGGAGTTCTGTCATTTTTGACACATGACTGCAAGGTAGACTGAATTACTGCTGTATTTAGGAGCAGTTAGTACTTGCTGGTAGTGTGCTAGAAACAGAAGTTATTATGACTGATTTGCTACAACCTGGAATATTGCAGTTTTTGTATTCAAAGAGCTCTAGTCACAGCTCTTTCAGGCAAGAAACATTTTCTCCTTACATCTAGGTTAGGAGACTGTGATGGATTACAGTGATTTTCTGAGGTCATGGAAGGGAGGAACCCGAGTGTTAAAAAACCCAGATTGCACAAGAAACCAGGCCCATTTTTGCTATTTCCTTTACATAGCTATCTATACCATGCATATCTCTGGTAGTCCCTGGAGGTAATCGGAGCTTGGGGATTTGATGAAGACTGCTCCAGTGTGTCCTCAGTCATACATGCATGTAGATATGCTCCTGCACACATGTACAATGGCAGAGGTTAATCATTAAAAATTATGTCGATGTTAACTACCCTGCAGTGGACCTCAACTCATGGCAACCTTATGGATGAGACATCTGCAAGACCCCCTTTTCTCCACTGCTCTGCTCAGGTCCTGAAGGCTCAGGCCTATGGCCTGTCTGTTTGCATCCGCCCATCTGGCATGTGGTCTCCCATTCTTCTGCCTTCTATCTTTTGTAGCATTATTGCATTTTCTAATGATTTGTGCCTTCTCGTGATGTGGCCAAAATACGTCAGCCTCAGTTTCATCATCTTGTCTTCCAGGGAGAGTTTATGCTCGATCTGTTCAAGAATTTGTTTGTCTTTTTGGCTACTCACGGTATTCTCAGCACTCTTCTTCAGCACCACAGCCCAAACGCATTGATTTTCTTCTGATCTGCTTTCTTCACTCTCCAGCTCTCACATCTGTACATGGTGATGGGGAATATGAAGGCTTGGACGACCATCAGTTTTAGTGTTTGGTTATATTTTATCCAGTTCTTTCATAGCTGTCTTTCCCAACCCTAGCCTTCTGATTTCTGCAGTCTCCATCCTGATTAATGTACAGTATTGGTATAGTATGGAAATTCTTTTATTATCCGATTTCATATCTCATATTTATTTCATATATCATATTTATTTATAAATAATTATGTATAAATTCATATTTACACTATTTTATATTTATTTAAGTTTTCTCACTATCTAGGATGAATTCTTGTAGATCTTCCATGGTCACTATTTGTTTATGTATTAAAAAATAAAATATTTATTTTGACACCAGTGATTACAGAAAGAAAGAAAAATAATTGGCTTAGTATCAAGAGGCCCAAAGACCTCTTTCTTTCGTATCTTAGAGCAAGGAAAGGCAAAGGTTTGCAAAATAAAGGAAGGCAGTAAGGCAGGGGAGGGCAAAGTGTGCCCCATCAGCCAGGTGCAGCCTCCCTTTTCTAAGCTCTCTAGGCTTCACAGTTTTTAGTTTTTTTAAAAAAAATTGGCATTTAAAAATTTATGGAAACTAAGAAGCATTGCAATTCACTCCCAAAATTTGCTGTCATGTAGCCAAATAAACTTCAGTCAGTGGGAAAATGAACAAAATATACTACAGTCAGCGAGACAGTCAATATCACACTTTTATGTTTAAGACTTTGCTTATATTGATGTCCTATAAACCAAGTGGATGGAGCTTCACATTCGATTTTACTTTTTGAAAGTGGCATGAGAAAGTGCCACAAAAGCAATGCTAGCTTTACAGTATGGGGTTGCCAAGAGATGTGCTGAATGGATTTTCCAGAGCATTGCCCTGGCACTGAATAGTAATGTTTCTCTGTATAACTTAGTTCTAAAATGTTAGGGCTGAGTCAGACAAGGATTCTGTCTCGGCTTCTTTTCACCATTTATTAAAAGGTGGATGACATTTACAAGTGCAATTTGACTGTGACCTGGGATGAGTGGCATAACTTTACGGGTGGGCATACTGTTGCCAGATTTTTAAAGCATCAGTAAGGGACAGTTAGAATTCATAGCATGCAGGAGGTAGCTAATATTAGGTCTGTGTTCTGCCTAAAGTAGTATTGATTTCAGCTAACCTAGCCTTGTGTTTCATTGTAAAATGAACATATTGTTTGCATCTATAAATTGCATGATGCATATGTTTCTGTCCTTATGAAAGGCTCACACCTCAAAATATAGGATTTTCTTTTGACACCTCATTCAGTCTATATAAAATGAACTACTTCCCATCCATCATACAAGGGGCATCCCTTAGGAAGAGGGACACATGCCAGATTTTTGGTTCTCCATTAGGGGAGCATCCCATATAATAAGGGACACCTGGCAACCCCAGGCAAACAGAAATGAAGAGCTGCTTGTTACAGTTGCTGTACAGTCCTATCCCCAGTATCTGATGGAATATTGCAGCTGTAATTCTCTGGCCTTTTAGGTCACAAGATGGAGGCTAGATGTAATTATCATAGTTCCATTTCCGATATCAGAAAAACTATCTTTTTGATTCTCTTGACTGTCAAGGCCCAGAAGACCTTGGAGGACTGCACTTTGTCACCATACCCACCTCCCCCACCAAATTGTAAAACATTTTGAAGGGGAATGGTTGCAATATTTATTTATTTATTTGCTAAGTGAAGCAATTGCTTACTACCTGGTTGGTAAAAAGTCTTTCTCTGGACAGGGTGGATGGAGGACAGGGTTTAGGTCTAAGGTGCTGGGAAGCCTTGCGGCCCTCAAAGCAACACTGAAGGCCAAATTCTCCCTGCATGTCATATTTTCCCCACTCGTATTTAAGAGCTCAGGAGCAAGAGTGTGGAAAACTCCATGATGTTGTTATTATTTTAATGGCTGGGAGAAGAGCACTGATGGTAATGGAGGATGGAGTTTGCTGTTGTTAACTGCCATGGAGTTGACTTCGACTTATGACGACCCTATGAAGGAGAGACCTAGAAGACACCTACCATCAGCAGCCCTGCTCGTGTTTTGCAGACTCAGGGTGACTCTGGCTTCCTTGCTCTGAGTCTATCCATCTGAGTCTATGGCCCTATACAGACAGGCCAAAATAAAGCTGCTTCAGGTCACTTTGGAGGTATGCTGTTTAAATGATGCATGAGTCCTAAGAGTCTGGAAGCTGCACCAAAGCAGCACTCCAGTCTTAAGGACTAGAGCGTGGCTTTGGTGTAGCTTCTGGACTCTTAGGATGCATGTATCATTTAAACAGCATACCTCCAAAGTGACTCGAAGCAGCTTTATTTTGGTCTGTCTGTATCAGGCCTATCTTTCTTTTCCTATTGTCCTCCCCTTTCCCAAGCATTATAGTCTTTTCTAGTGAGTTCTTTCTTATCATGATAAGGCTAAAATATGACAACCTCAGTTTAGTGTTCTCAGCTTCGAGGGAGAGTTCAGGCTTGATTTGCTCTAGGACCCATTTTTTCCCTTTATACCACTGACTAGTATCTTTTCCGGCATCACACACAGGAGAGAGAACTGGTGTAAAAAGAGAGAAGGCAGGAGTTAGGGCAGCCAAGTTATCTTTATCTCTTTACAAGCTAATGTTCTGTGAATTATGGTGAGCAAGTATAATGTTACTATCAGTTGTAAGAGGGCGTGTGATTCTGAGTTCTTAAAAGTTAATAAAATCTGCTGCTCATGGTGTAGTTTGCATAAAGGAGAACATTTTTAAAAGTCTAAGGCTGCAATTAACAATTTTCATTCTTTTGTAAACTAGCAGTTATCTATTATTGATTTTTCTTTGGATTAATAAAATAAGGACTTTCCAATGTCATCAGCTAACAGGCAGGCTGAATTGTGTTGTTTTGGTTGGATGCGTGTCAGAAAAGTGAGTCATCTAGACAATGATGGTTTCAGGCTTTTGACGTACAGTGGGAATTGCTGTTTACTGTGCAGCCACTTGAGTCACTAATCATTAAGAGGCAGGTTTGATTTTGAGCCAAGCCTGCCACTAGCAACCTTTTCTCCAGAAATTCTCATACAGCATTGCCAGCGCAGACAGAGGGAAGAGCTGTTCTTCTGTATAGACTTTCTGTATAGATCCTTGTATTCTAACATCTAGATAATATTTGCCTGAAATGAGACTTGCTATGAAGTCAAGAAGTACTGAATAGCTTTCACCGGTCCCCTTATTTTTCTTGTCGGTCAAACAGTACATAAACTGTCGATACTAGCAGCGATAACAACAGGATGCCTGTTTCCCATGCCATAATTAGGCCTGCGTATGTTTGAGAGTACATTTTGTTTGGTTAAAAGCTTACAAGGAGGCATTGTCCCTTGTTGGCAGCAGATCAGCGTGGCCATACTTGACAGTCAGGATGAAGCAAGGGAAGAAAGTGGGAGTCTGCCAAATCCCCCAGAGGCCCGATCCTTGCAACTCTGGCATGGCAGAGATAGGGTTCGGTGCTATAAGCAAGATTCTACACATTAGGAAGATGGGGTGATCTGGCCAGAGATGGGTTACTGCGGCAATGTAATCTTTAACAGCCAACAGTGGGGAGAAATCCCTTGCAGTTAGAAAAATGTAAAGGATCTCCAGATATGCAGAATGCTTGATCAGTGTCTGTGTACATGCAAAGCTCCATTCCACACTAATATGACCAAGAGGTGGGCACCTAGAAATGGGACCTCAAGAATGTGTCAAGGAAACACTGCCTTAGACATATTTGGGAACAGGCTTGAACCTTGCTAGATTACTGCACTACACTCTTGTAGTGTTGCTATTCCGCTTTCACTGCTGTGGCTGCCTCTTGTTTCATCCTGGGATTTTCAGTTTAAGGAGGGACATTTAGAATTCTCAGCCAGAGAGCCTTTAGGTTTCACTAAACTACAAACCCCAGAATGCAACAGGAGGCAGCCAGAGTAGTAAAAGTGGAATAGCAGCAGTATGAGTGCAGTGTGGTAGTCTCCTAAGTGCTTTAGCAAAGCCCTTGAATAGTATTGCTGTGGAAGGCATGCATTGTCCCTGTCCTTAAATGGCTTGGCTTCCATTCTCTCTCTGTGTCTTAGAGCTCCAAACGGATGGGTACATTGTGTTCTCTGCAGGGTTGTATCAGAATCATAGAAAAGAATAGAATCATAGAACAACAGAATTGGAAGAGATCATGAGAGCCATCCAATCCAATCCCCTTCTGCCATGCAGGAACACAGTATTAAAGCACCCCCGATGGATAGCCATCCAGCCTCTCTTTAAAATCCTCCAAAGAAAGAGACTTGCAATACTCTCCCAGGGAGTCTGTTCCCCTGTTGAACAGCTCTTGCCATCAGGAAGTTCTTCCTAACATTGAGGTGGAATCTCTATTCCTATGGCTTGAATCCATTGCCCTGTGTCCTAGTCACTGGAGCAATAGGAAACAACCTTGCTCATTTTCAGTATGACTTCCTTTCAAATATTTAAGCATTGCTGTCATGTCATCTCTTAACCATCTCTTCTTACTGTATTCTTTAAAGGCTGAAATAATGCATGGTTCCTTTTTTGCTTCCTTCCTACAAGTCATAAGGATGGAGCCAAACTCTAGGATCTGTTTTCAGTGCCACACAATGAATACATAAAGTATTAATAATGTGCAGGTTCACTGTTTGGAAAGTTTAAACATTTCCTTTCAGCGAGCAAAGCTTGACTGGCTGAAGGCAACGTAAGTTTTGAGAACAAGTGGAGCAGCAGAATGATATTAGAACTCATTTCCTTTAGAGGTTTCTGCCATTAGAGAGGCTCAAGAAGCCTTAATCTCAAGATCTTTGAGACTAGAGGTGGTGCGGTTGTGACGTCTTGAGGCCGCGGCACGGCGCATAGTGTGCCTTTTCGCCGGCCCCAGAAGGAGCACCATTTCAGCGCTCCTTCCTTGAAGCGTCTGGGAGCCCCGCGGTGTAGCAGCTGCGGCTCCCGGACGCCGCAAGCGGCGGCGGCGGGACATTGCCACAAAGCAGCGGTTTGTAACCCACCTTCGAAATGTAGGGCGTATCCTGGAAAAGGAGGATATTTTGTCTCCCTGAACTAAGTTTTGTTGAAAGATGTAAAACATATCAAAACTAATAACTTTGGGTTGTTAATGTTAGAAAGCATTCAAGCATGGTTGATCAAGCTAATAATGTTTCACAATATAAATATAATAAAGAGAATTAAATTTTTTTTAATGAAAATTTAAAATTAAATCATTAATGCAAGCGACAACAACAACACCCATGGTTTAAAGGGAGGGGGAACAACAGTTTAAACCAATTTTTTTTCTCTTTTAAATTTTTTCCCCAACCCTGATTTGTGATACACTTTGTAAAGATCTTAAAATGTGTGGATTAATTCTTATAAACAAACACTTTACTAACCTCTGTTAGTATTTGGATGGAAGACTATCATTAAATACCAGGTGCTGTAGGCTACATTTCTGAGAAAGGAACTGGCGAAACCACCTTTAAGGATACGTTGCTTAAGAAAACCCTATGAAAGGTAATTTGAAGGTAATTTGAAGGCACACATACAAACACACATCCTTTTGGTGAAACATGAAAACCCCCTTGTTAGTGTGTGGAAACTTAAAACAAGAGGTTGAATATCTTGGTCACTGAAATGAATGTAGGAACCTCTTGCGTATGAAATCAAAATGTATATGAGATTTTGCTGATATACATTAGCTGCCTATGAGAGTTGCTGCAGCTATATATTTATATATTACAAGGAGCCAGGCAATATTCTTTTCTGTATGACTTGCTCACAGGGACCGAGGAGGAGGCTGTGATGAAACTGACCATTATTTTTGCCTGCTAGGACTAGAAATACCAAGGATTGCAGTGAAGTTTGTACTTTGTGCTCCTAGAAGGAGGAAACCCAGGTCGCTGGTGTGTTTGTTCACCTTCTCAGCCAGATGCTTGCCTGCTGAGTCAGGAACAGCAGCTCCCAGCAGGCGCTGTGCCATAACTTATCACCTCCCTCTGTGTCCCAACCTAGATTCTGCTAAAGGTAAGGTTGGGAGGCTAGGAGGAAGTACTCATTACAGATTTAAATGTAGGGAGTGGGAATTTTGTGACAGGGTTTATGTTGTGTTCCAGATCCTTTACGAGGGTGAGGAAGAAAGGCATAGTAGCACAAAGAAGAGCAAAGGTAATTCTCGCAGCTGGCACATGGCAGAATGCTTTCCTGGTCCTTGCTGCCACTCCCACAAGCTGAACTCTCAGCAAAGCAGGCTCTGTCTTTGACAAAAGGAGGAGGATTTCAAGGAGAGACAAGTTAATCTTTCTTGAGGGTGAACAGGTTGAAGGCTGGACGGGAAGCTCTGGATGTTTAATAAAGGTGTTTTCCCCACTGGTACCTGTTTCATTTTAGTGCTTGGGTTCTTTGTTTCGTTTTAGAGCTGTTTTTGTTTTGTTTTTTCTTTTATGTGGATTTTGGATCTAGAACTTGAATGGCACCCATACAAACAGTACCTGAATGTATGGCAGGGGGTTGGACTGGATGGCGCTTGTGGTCTCTTCCAACTCTATGATTCTATTAGTCCAGAGGCCCAGTCCTCGGCTTTTCTGTCTTGTAAAATACTGTATATTTGTGTCATTTCCTTGATGTTTTTTGCAGCTTGATTACATTGCAAATATGTTGTTGTGGCTCCCTATTTGATGTGTGTTTGAACAGTGCATGCAGACGTCTGAGTTGTAAATATTTTTTCTCTGTGTCTGGATTCACTTGTAAGGCTTGAAAGATAAATGGATCTTTTCAGCGATCAATCTTGGTGATGCCTTTGTGTTACAGAAGACTCCCTGACTAGTCTTTAACAGATATTAACCATTTTACTGTGTACATAGCAAGTCAAGCCTAAATTTCTTCTTTGCATCCAGAGTAAGGGTATGCATCTGAATTGCTTGCCATTGAAAACAAAATTGCAGTGCAGGTAAACAGCCACATCTCCATTTAGGAAACTGTGCCTCCTGATGCAGCAATTGATACATACACATACAGTATACCTGTTTCCTTGTGTGACCCTCTTTATTTGGCTTATAGCATTTGTCCCAGGCAAGGGAACCCCTCTTCTTGAGTCAGGGAGGTTGCCCAAGCTTGGATTGCCCTGGCCTGGCCTTTGGGGATTTTTGGGCTCCAAAAAGGAATTGGTACAATTCCTACAGTAGCAGTGAGAGGAGTGAAGTTTTTTGTGTGTGTCGCAGCTCACTTAATCCCCTTTTCAGCCTGTTGAGAAAGATGAATGCAGCAAGACATTCCAATCCCTGGGTTCAAGGTATTCAAGCACCTACAGCCAGTCAAAGCATACTCCCTTTCTCATTTTGCCCAAATAGTCACATGCATTTGTGTGTGAGAGAGAAAGAGAGTGAGGATTGAGAAAGATAATGATGCTCCCTGGGAGCAGTTATCTCAGCACTTTAAACTGTGGCGGTAGTAACCTCCCTTGCAGGTGGGTCTCTGTCTTTCTACAGAGTAACTCGGGAAGGGAAGTAATCCCAGAGGTGTGTGGGTGTGGAGTGATTGACAAGTGTGGGATGATTAGTAAGGGAGTGTATATGTGCACATGGATGGGGATTGGCTGAGAGAACAAGAGTGGGAGGTAAATGGTTTGGAAAAATGTGGGGAGAGTGAGGATGAAGAAGAGACTGAGATTTAGGGAGTTTAGGTTGGAAAAAACAGCTGAAACAGACCTGTCTCATGAGCTGAGGCGAAAGTATAGTAAGAGATACCTATATATATATATGGAATTGAATAGATGATAGTAACAGTTTGGTGATGGTGAGGAGTCAAACATAAGTACAGAACACCACGGAACTGTAAGTAACCAAGTAATCTTTGTTTCTTTTTTGTAACTGCCTACAGTTTGGTCACTATTGGATGAAATATTGGAGTATAAGTGCCAAAGGTAGCTCAGGAGAACTTCAACCCTAGTAGTCTTGTGAGTTGTATCTTGTAAAGGTCCTGACAGCAGAAATGACAAAAGGAGGAGAGATTCTGAAGGCAGCTGGTGAAAGGGCAAGGGAACACCAGGAGAAATGATAAATGGTAGGATCACCACAAAGAACAATCAGATGTTATGTTGCAGTGCATCTGATGGTGGACCTGTGATATTAATTCCCCTCCTTTCATTGTTTATGCCTCACTCTCTATTGTCAGTTCAGAGACTGGAGGTCAGCTTGTACATGCTGCTTTCTGACAGAGCATGGGAAGGTTACTTGTTCTTTTACTACTACTCCTAAAATCCCTCAGCTGGCATTCTCATCCTCTGCGCCTGCTTATTTTGGTTTTAGAGGTGAGCTCAAGTGTGCACCCCTTAACTGAGAAAACAAAATATTTTTTGCATCCCATCTCCCTCCTACAATTATACTCTTGTTCAGTTCCTTGACCTGTTTTGGCACCCAGCATGGTGTAGTGGTTTGCATGCTGGATTAGCACTTTCGGAGACCAGGGTTCAAAACTCAGCTGGGAGACCTTGGATAAGTTGAGTGCTCTCAACCTTAGAGGAATCCTTGAGATATATTCCTCCAGGACAATCTGCAAAGCTCTAGCTGTAGGATTATTTGCCTTAACAAGAGTTGTTCCACCTTACCAAAATATTTAGGAGAAACCAGTTTGGGAACAGCCAGATGCATGCTGCGTAAAGAGAAGTATAATTCAAAAGGCCGAACAATGGATGGTATGTCAGTTTAGCATGTGAAATGTTTCCGTGGGCATTCAAGTCTCCTAATCTACTCTCCTGTTTCATTACCTTTAAAAAAAACCAATTATTTTTCTAAACAATGTATTTTTTGGTTTATATTTGCAAATGTTGAGAGATACTTGGAAGGACTTGCCAGGGTAGAGAAACGTTGCTCTTGATTTGCTAGGTCTGAGTTCAAACTCTGTAAACTCTGGAAGGACTGATGAGTAGGTAAGGCTGGACTATTGGGGTTGAGGCCCTGGGGTTGTTCTAAAATCAGGGCTCCCTTTGTGCAGGCATGTGGACTCTCCCACTGGAGGGTTGCCTGAGCAAAGGGGTGAATCAGTGCTGGCCATGCGGCTGGGCAAAGAGCAGCAACCCTTTTCAGGACCCACAGTCTGTGATCCAGTTGACATGATGAAGGTCAGAGTTTCAGAGTAAGACTCAAACTCACCATGCCTGCCCCCAACCTCTACTCACTTCATATCTGGGAAATGAGACCAGAGTGGACAGTAAACTCTTATCAACCATTGGAGGAGGGAGAGATCTCATTCCCCCCTCTTCACAGGAGACAAGCATTCCTATTTTGACAGCATCACTCTTTAAGGAGTGTGTGTGTGTGTGTGGGCATCGGTGCACATCTACAGTTGGCCCTCCATACCCACAGCATTTTTATCCACAGATTCAACCATCCACAGCTTGAAAATGTTTTTTTAAAAAGGAATTCCAAAAGCAAACCTTGATTTTGCCATTTTATATACAGGACACCATTTTACTATGTCATTGTGTTTAATGGGACTTTATTTTGATATCCCCGTGTGTGTGTGTGTTTGTATCCATATGATCTGTGAGTAAGTTTAGGAGAATGAACCAGTCAGTAGTGTTAGGATCTTCTGATTTCTTTTCATGGTTTGGCTGAATTGATTTGTCTCTGTAATTTATACCTTGTCTGTGCCTGGAGGATAAATTGTAGTTCATGTAGTGATATCCTTTGGCTATAGAATTCCCTTAGAGAGAATAAAGCTTTTCTTTAAGGTACTCTACCTCTTTTAATGTTCAGTGCATTTGGAGATCTTCATCAAATAGAAAGGCTTTCCTATATTTTTTTACAGAGTTGAATTGCTTTATGTATTCACAATACCTTACGGAAGAACTATTTCATATCTTGCCTGTTTTTTCCCCCGCTCTCTATGGATTCCATATACCATAATTTCAAGGTTTTTTTTTTTAAATGTTCTTCCAATGAATTAAATAACTATGATTTTAATGAGCATTTTACTTTTATTTTTTAATTTTAAATGTGTGTTTGTTTTTACTACCAGGAAATCATACCCTTTAATACAGTATCTCCAAAACTGTTTGGTGAGGAACTTGGGTGAGGTATATTTATGCAAATACTTTTAATATTTTAAAAGTGTATAATTAATGCTTTGTTGTTAGTTACAATTTTTGCCTGATGGCAGGATTGTTGTGCAGGTGCTCATGTGTGCAGCACATTTAAAAAAGAACAAAAAATGAAGACAAAAAAATTATGGCTGTTTCCTATTAAGCACAGAAGGAGCCTGAATTAAGTCTCTTCATTCACAGCTGTGCAGGGAGTTTGGTTTATTTGAAAACATTTTTAGAAAGCCAGATACCCTTTGAAAACAATTTTGAAAGTAGCCCTGCAAGAACTGGAAAAGGTTTTGTTGGAAACCATTGCTTTTATATTTAGAAGCCCATAAACACAAACATAATGATCAGAATGAGTTACCTGATCCTTAACCAGTAATGAGAGCACCGAAAATGCTCTCCATCTTTTAACAAAGTACAGTAGTGGAAAAAGTAGAGCTCCACGGAGGTGCAGTAAAACTAACATATTCACACCATAGGAACGGTAATTGGGGTGGTAGACATGAAATGACAAACACAAAACAAAGCAAGTCATGGTTATTTGTGTTGTAGCAGGCCTGAAGTGGTCAGTGCTTTGCTAAAATAAGACAGAGCCCTAGCATAGCTAAAGGAGGCAGTTATTAAATCATTTCTGTAAATCTTTTTCGCAGATCCCACCATATTGGACAGTTTCCAATATTCCATTCTTGGGCAAAATACTGGAACGTCTTTGGACTTTGGCAGGGGGATGTTCTCCTAATGCTTATTTCTTTTAGTCCAGCACAACATTTGATGGACGTACTAGGGCAGAGACAATGGCAGTGGCACCATAGCTAGCACTTGTTCATACTGTGCAGAGGGAGGCAGTGGTCAGTCGCCTCTTGAAAATCTTTCACCATAGAAACCCTGCAATGAGACAATGGAAAATGAAACAGGACTTAGGTACAGGATGCACACAACAAAACCAAAGGGCAGTTATGAGGAGTGATGCGGTTAACAACAGAGTTAACAACAAATCGAAAGGAAATCAAGCTGTAGACATGTTCATATGCAAAAGGAAAGTCTGAAGCTGCACCACACAAATTATAGGAACATGGAATAGAAGAAGTAATCAAGGGAAGCTAGACATAGTAAAACAAGAAATGGAACACGTAAATATTATAATACATGGGATGAGTGAGCGAAAAATGGACAGGAATGGGAAATTTTGAGTCAAATAAATTTCACAGTTTTTTACTCAGGTTGTAAAAATCAAAGAAGAAATGGGGTGGCATTTATAGCGAGGAGAGATATAGCAAAAGTAGTCAAAGAATATGACGCAAAGTCTGAACGAATCATGTCATTAAGAATTCAGGGAAAACCTGTCAATGTAACCATAATCCAAAACTGTGCAACAACCATAGAGGCAAAAGAAAAAGAAATTGAAGTCTGCCTGAGTCTAGGAAAAAAATTGATCAAACAAGAACAGGACTTTTTCTTAATCATAGGCAATTGCAGCGCAATATTAGGAACCAGAGCAGAGTCAAAAGATAGTTGGAAAATTTGGCGTAGGTCACGAAGTGAGAGTGACGATTTCTGCAAGGCCAACAATTTGTTCATTGTAAGCACATTCTTCAATTATCTTTAAATTCTGTGAGGATGTTCCACAGGTTGTTTTTCAGCATAGTGGTTGGTTTAGTGTTCTTCTTTAGCTTTACTCTAATTTTTGATATGTGGCCAATATAGAAAACAGATAGATTACATAATTGGAAGCAGAAGATGGAGAAGCTCCATTCTCACTGCAAAACTGGGATCATGGTGTAGACCACGTACTATTAATATAAAAATTAGAGTAAAGCTAAAGATGTTGTGTTGTGTGTCGTAACCTATTTAAAAGATACATGTCAGCGGTGTCCAGGAATGCATTTGCACAGTTAAAGACTTGTGCATCAGCTGTGCCTGTTCCTAGAGATGTAAAATCTGGCAACAGTGACGCATGTCTTAGTTACATACTGTTTGGATTATTACAATAACTTCATGAGGCTGCTTCTGAAGAGTTCAGAAATGACCAGCTGGTCCAAAGAGCTGCTGCCAGATACTTAAACAGGGCTGGCTACAAGGAATATACAACTCTCTTGTTGCAATAGCTTCATTAGCTGCCAACCTGTTTCTGTGCAAAATTCAAAGTGCTGTTTATGATCTGTAAAGCCCTATATGGTTGAGGTGATCTCAAGGACCATATTCTCTCACTTGAACCTGCCAGTGGAGGGCTTTCTCTCTGTCCCATCACCCTCAACAGGTACATATGGTGGAAACGGGAGAGGGCCTTCTCAGTGTCTGCTCCCAGACTCTGCAACTCCCACCCCAGAATGATTAGATTGGGACTCTCCTTGCATTCGTTCCACAGGCAGATGAAAACCAGTTTGTTTCGGTAGGACTTTGAGGACTGATTGCTTAAGGAGAACAGGTCTTGCATAATATGCTGGACTGTCTATTTGTTGTTCTCTTTTTACTAGCTTATGGTTTGTGTTTTTAACTGGTTTTAATTTTTTGATAGTTTGATTACATTTTTAACATTTATATGCTGTGAATTTTAGCTATGCTAGTTGTAAGCTGCCTTGAAGAAAAAGGGAGGCAGTGAATGAATGAATGCACTCTAGCATGCGTTTAAGATAACTTATCCCCTTGTTCGGTGTTGTACACTGGTATTCTCAACAAGGACTGTATTGTAAATGAGAAACAGTGATTTATCTTGGGGGTTCCCCCTCACTTCAGCCTCTGATTAACCTTTATTTGTGTCATAGATTGGTAAGAGTTTCAACCAGCCCTTCTTGCACAGGCCAATTCATGGCTTATACTACTTGGCTAAAGATAATGTTAATGTAAATAATATGACACTGAGGTTAAAATTGGGAACCTTGGAACTATTTCTAAGGTGGAAAGGGGAGCATTCAACATTGGCAAACAGGTTGTTAATTTTGCTTACTTGCCCGTACTTACAGAGGAGGGTAAATCATTTCTACCATTCATTGTCATTCAAGCATCCTTAAATATTAACTCCAGTGTAAGTACCCAATGTGTACTTAGAAGTGCCCTTCTGCTAGGTGAGCTTTAGGGAGATTGCAGACAGCCTTTGTTATTCTCGGGAAGCTCCACAACAATTGTTGTCTTAATGTTTCTTAATACATGATCATGTAGTCCATTTCTGATTGATAATACCTGTGGGGGCTGCATTATATAGGAGTTTGGATGGTTCCAGGTTTGCCATATTATTTGAAGGTGTGCTCAACACACACACACTCAAATTATTCTTGCGGGGGTTAAGATTCTACCCCATGTTCATGATTAAAATATAAACTTATTAAATGATAACAATAGAAGTGACATTTTATTAAGGTGTTGGCAAGAGTTGGGTTTAGTATTAAAAGTGAAAGGTTTTGAGTATGACACTTTATTTAGCATGTAAGGGCACAATCCTATTTTGGTACAAAAAATGCATGTAGACGTTCCAAAACAGTTGATAAATTCCTATGGTGCGCACAGAAGGCTTAGACTGGAAACTTGTAGCATATTCGTGTGTGATCTATTTTTGTCACATGGATGCTGAGAGAGTGGAATCAGTGCATTTATTTATAGATGTAGTTGCAGGCAGAAACCTGTTTTTCATGTTGGCCTCTTCCTCCTTTTTACTCAGTCAATTTATGTAAGGCACAGGTGAAAATATCAATATGTTTTATAGTCACCAGTTCCCCAGGTGTGTTCAGAAGGAATAAACTCTGTCACGTACCTCCAAGACATAATTATAGGTAGCCAGGCTGGTAAGTTACTTTAAAAAAAATCCGAAAGCAACAGTAACATGATACTTTTTATTAGGAGCACTAAAATGTCACAAGGTAATGACCACACTTTTTTAATTCTCTAGAAAGTTGGAAGGTTGGAAAGGGAGTAAAAACTGTTTCAAGGCATGATGGAAATGCTTTTGGTTCACAGTTTCAGACAAGAAACATTATGGAAAATTAATGAGTTAGTTTCTACTAGGTGCAAAAGAGTTTTCAAGTTGTATAAAGGACTACTTAGATGGATTAAGGGTGGTAATTCCACTTTAAAATTATAATTGCCTGTACTAATTTGTTTCTCTTGTTTACATTTCAAATAAAAACCTCAGTAAATGAGAGGGCAGAAAAAGAATGCAATGGTGCTTATATTGGCCAGATAGTAGGCTAATTTATGTGGTGTCTCCAGAGCCAAATGTCTCATGCAAGGGTGCACAAATGTGTGTGTGTGTGTGTGTGTGTGAGAGAGAGAGAGAGAGATGAGCCCCAAGGCTGTTTTTGCAGACCTTGCCCATGTCCAGATTCCCCCAGACCTTCCTCTGTAAAATACAGTGGTACCCCGGGATACGAATGCGCCGCCTTACGAAATTTCCGGGTTACGAAAAAAATCCAATTAAAAAAACTGTTCCGGGTTACGAAGGTTTTTTCGGGTTACGAAAAATTTTTTGGTGCTTTTCGGCGCTATTTCACACGAAATCGCGGCTTTTCCCCATTAGCGCCAATGGGTTTTTCGGCTTGCGAAGTATTCCGAGTTACGAAAGCGGCGGCGGAACGAATTAATTTCGTAACCCGGGGTACCACTGTAAGGCTGAATTGTCTGTCCTGGAAACCTTTAAATAAATTAACTCCCTCCCTCCCCATATACTGTTAAGCATCAAGTAAGGCTCCTTTTTCAAAACCAGAAGTGCATTGCAGGCAGGGACGTAGCCAAGGGAGGGGTTCTTGGGATCCGGACCCCCCCTTCCATTAGATAAAATGAATGGTGCGTGCTGCCGCGCCGCCGCACCCAAGCCCTATTATAATGGTGGCACTTAGTCTGGACCCCCCCTTCCCAAAATCCTGGCTACGTCCCTGTTGTAGGTCACATCTGAATTCCTCTCTCCTTCTTTTAATTATTAGCGGCAGAAAATTGGCCCCCAGATCAACTGAAATTGCCTCCTCCTAATCTAAAGTAGAAAGCCAGTGTGATATACTGGGTTGAGCATTGGACTATGACTGGTGATTCCATGGCTAAGTGGGGATTCAGACCCACTGGGTGACCTTGGGCAACTCATACTCTCTCAGCCTCAGAGTAAGGCAAAGGCAAAGACCCTTTCAATCAAATCTTGCCAAGAAAACCCCATGATAGGTTTGCCTTAGGGTCCCCCAGCACAGCAACTCTAAAGTAATGTTACTTATGTGGCCCATCTGTCGTACCTGGTCTGTAGTGGTGGCAGCTGCAAACTTTTCACGCAGTGGGTGTAATAAGAATTTTCCAATTCTGCCTGAGTTTTGTGACCATAAATGTTAAATATGGAGAAGAAAGAAAGAGGGGGGAAATGCTGCTGATGTACCACTGAAGCAATTTAAAGAAAAAGTTTGCATTCACTGCTCACCCTGTCTTTGATAGAAAAAATATTAAATTATGCTGTTTTGAAATTACTAATCGGTTACGTTTAAATACCTTTAAAATGATGGCTAGTGTGAGCATGCCATCTGGATATTTAGTACTGCTTGTTCTCTTATGATATGAAATATGTGACTAACCAGAACTTAGACTTAGGAGCCCTGGTGGTGCAGTGGTTAAATGCCTGTACTGCAGCCATTCACTCGAAACCACAAGGTTGCGAGTTCAAGACCAGCAAAAGGGCCCAAGCTCGACTCAGGCTTGCATCCTTCCGAGGAGGGAGCTAAAATGAGTACCCAGACTGTTGGGGGCAAATTAGCTTACTTACTAATTAGCTTACTTGCTGTTCACCGCTATGATCTTTGGAATAGCGGTATATAAATAAAACAAATTAATTAAATTAATTAATTAATTAGACTGCACCTTTTCAAAAGAATTTGTTACTTTGATCATCCAAAAAGTCATTACATGTTAACTTGCTAGATTGTTACTGTTACATATTATTATTACGGTCACTACTAACACCACTGAAAAATACAGGCCAATGCTCTCTATCCCACGTTTCTGATAGTCATAATTCTGAGTAGGCTACCCTGCCTGGACACTTCTTCCCTCACTCTCACAAGTACAGCACATCAGACAATATGTCTGCCATATGCAGTGCACACAGCTACTTCAGGTAGGTGTGCAGAAGCATTCACTCACTCCATCCCTCTTTCTTCACCATCTCACTTTCTCACAGATTATTATTCCAAATTAGATGGACCTTCAAGGCATGCAAAAAACGCCAACATCACCCCGCACACACTCTTATAGTTCATGCTAACCCAGCCAGTTCAGTGCATGCCCTGTGCCATTGTTTGATGCAGCCAGCCTGGTAAGGCAACCTGCTGTGCCGGTTTTGGTTGGAATAGAGGAAGGTAGAGAAGGCAGGCTAAGGTTTTAATTTAAAAAAAAAATCCAAATAACACAATATGCCTAGGCTTGTGTTTTCTGTGCTTTCAATGTGTTTCTTATCTTTCCTCCTACCCTCCTTTTATCTTGCTGACTTTTGCGCTCCTCACTAGTTAGTTGCACCACATTCAGATAGAGGCAGCACAAGGCAGTTACCCAGTCCGTTACTGAAAAAGATTTCCAGAACTAATTACATGTAACTTGTTGTTTCCAAGTTCTGAAATATGCTGAACTGGTTTGTAGGTTAATTTTTGATATGACTGCAGTTTTAAACTGGATGAAATTTAGCATTATTTCTTCTTTTCACAGGCTGAAGCAAGACTTGCAGCAAAACGTGCAGCACGAGCTGAAGCACGAGAAATCCGGATGAAGGAACTTGAGAGGCAACAAAAGGAAGTATGTTAAAGGATGCTTAATTGTGTGCTTCCATTGTCCTTCGTGTTTTGAGTCCAAAAATTATTTTGCATTTGTAACTAAAGTGCAGAAATGGTCTTCCATGACCCTTTATTACTGATGGTTGCAAGAATTCTCTTCAAAGATCTGAAAGCAATGAAGTGTGTGGCAATGTTGTAACTTAACCTCTCATTGTAGTAATATAGCATAGAACAGGATGAGACCAGAATTAAAACGTATACATTGATTATTGCCTCTTATAATATTATGAAGCTAACAAAATGTATACAGAGTGGTGAATGTGACTCTTCAGGGAATGCAATTTCTACTTCTTGTTTTGATTCTCAATCACTTGTCAGTGAAAGGAAATTCTAAGCAGTGTTCTCCACCTAGAAGTGGAATTGTTCTACATCTTCCTCTTTGACCACCAGAGAACTATTACTCCCTTGGTTTATATTACGCTTTCTCAGTTGGATGAAGGAATGGTCAAAACCTGCATGCTTCCTTGGGGAATGAAAACTAGAAGAACATGTGTCAAGCCTATGCACAACACTAGCACTGATGTCTGATTTGATGCTGACAGTGGTTTACAAGAGCACTGACTATTTTTATCTGCATCTTGGTATTTGATCAGTGAGCAATATTTGGAAAGCAACCTCTTTGTAGGCTTCAGTCACAAATAGAAAGTATAACTGGTGTGTTGAAGAGCTTTTCTGCTACAACAGTTGCTTCTATTAAAGTAGAATAGTCCTTTGTTGGCTTAGCCAGGAGGTTTACATGTCTGGGAGAGTATTTATATCCGCCTGCTGTGTCAGTCATGAGTAATAGGATTTCCTAAACAGCATTACCAACAAACCATAGTAAATAAATATCCTGGCCCTTGCTGTGAAGATGCCCATCATATTTATAATGTAAGTGTATGATTTTGTTACAAGAGCACTTCAGGTCTCTAACAGCTTCCTACTTTCTACATTCAGAACCTGTTTTCAGTGTTCTGTGTATTCCAATGTATTATCAGTTTCACTGAGCCATATGGAAACAAAAGGAGAATAGACAAAACATCGATTCCCCACCCTCCAATCAGGATTAATCTTAACTGATACAAAATAATAATTATGGTAAAATCCAAATGTACAATGACTAAAAAAAAGTGAAGTCTTACTATTTCTAAGATTACTATACCCACAGTTGGAAAATAGAAATTTAACAGGCAGAGATTCACAAATAAACTGTTTAGTTTAAAAGAACATTTTGTCTTAATTTGGTCAGAACTCAGTCATAATATAACTATTTCTAAAGTAGCCAGCTGGGTTCTTCAACTGTTGTGTCAGTTCATAGAAATGACACTAGGATTATTGACCCAGTTATCCTTTTATAGACCCAAATCACACATTTAGAAGATGTAGTATATTTCTGTGCCTGAAAGAAAAATGGTCTATTCAGGGTTTCAGACAGTTTAGACTAGAAACCATGGATTCTTTGACACTATCCATTTATAGCATTATGATTCCACCTTAACTACCATGAATGCATCTTATGCAGCCCTGTTTGAAAAACCATAGAACAGACTGTTTGAAAAGCCGTGTCTCCCCATATAAACTTACCAGAGTTTTAAGATCATCAGGGGAAGGCTTTCTCTCAGTCCTGCCACCATCACAGAGTTGCTTGGTGAGGACATGAGAGAGGGCTTTCTCGGTGGCTGCTCCCTCTCTTTGGAATACCTTTCCATGGAAGGCTGGGCTGGCCCCCTCCCTGCTCTCATTTGGCTGGCAAGCAAAAACATTTTTATTTAAGCAAATGTTTTAATGCTTCAGCGGGGAAGGTTTTTAATATAGATTTATGTTTTATCTGTCTTTAACTTTTGTATGTTTTAAAATCAGTTTTATAGTGTTTTGATCTCGTGTTTTTAAAAATCTATTTAGACTTTTTTGTAAATGTTTTTAATGTGTTATGGAAGCCGCCTTGGGCCCTGCCCTGGGAAAAAGGTGGCATATAAACAAAACAAACAAACAAACAAACAAATATCCTCCTGCAGTTTGTAGTTTAGTCAGAGGCATCAGAGTAGAATTCTCTGGCTGAGGATTGGAAAGGCCCTCATCTACTAATCCCAGGATTCCATATGATGTTGCTGTGGCAGTGAAAGTGGAATAATAGTGTTAGAATTGGCCTAAATATCCAGGTCTGATTTGATTTTGGGAATAATTCAGTGCCAGCCCACTTGGATGGGAGATCATCAAGGAATATCCAGTGCTGTAGATTATATTTCAGAGGAAGGAAGTAGCAAAACTATATCTTGAATATTCCTTGCCTATAAAAATCCCGTGAAATTGATGCGGTCACTGTAAGTCAACAGGCAACTTGCAGGCTCATATGCACACGGACACAGATTAGGTAGTATAAAAGGGCACATTGCTGCTGTGATTGGTGCTCTTCCTACCCATTTTTAACCTTATAAAACTGTTTCTGCTTATTCCATAGTGCATTGAAGTGCTCATGATTGATTTTATTTCTATCCTGCCTTTCCCCCAGAACTACAGATGCCCATTGACATCTCTAACTTTCATGAATTTCCCCAATCCCCTTTTGAATCCATCCAAATTGGCAATCATTTCTGTGCCCTATGGCAGTGACTTTCACAGTTTAACTGTGCATTTGTGAGGAAGGACTTCCTTTTACCCATCCTGCATCTTCCACCATTTAGCCTTGGTGTTCTAGTTAGATGTGTGTGTGTGAGAGAGCGAGAACGAGAGAGAAGCTTCCCCTATCTTATTCCTCACCATGGATAATTTATACACCTCTATCATGTCTCCCCTTACTTGATTTTTTTTGGGAGGGAACCTGGCCGTATCATAACTTTCCTCATTGTTGATTTGTTCCCATAATCATTTTCACCATTCTGTCTCCTATCAGATGAATGCTTAATGCCTCCTAGCAAGAGTCAGAGCAACATTTTAATTTTATACAGTAGATTATGCTACTAATTAAATACACACCCAAAAACTGCTGAGGGATTCACAAGTGACTACTCAGTGACAAGACCCCCTTAGACAAATATTGATTAAAAGAATGTTAGAAAATCTCCTTAGTATTCCCAGAATGCATGGTTTTGCAAATTCAAAGCCTTTAATAATCTAATTTCTATTTGAGCAACTAAGATGACTTTAGTTGCACTGTTCATCAACTGTTTTGAGGAAAACACTATCCACATCATAAAGCCTTAATGGTATACTTTAAATACCTTGGAGTAAATGATTGACCTGCACTGGACAGTATCATAGGTTTCCCATAATGTCCTGATTACCTGTGATCAACAACTGAAACTGTGTCCAAATACAGTACAGCGCTGATAGCTTTGATACAGTTTCAGCTCACAGATCTGTCTCAAGTCCTCTAATTACTTCTTTTTCATTTCTACGGTATTGTACTCTCTCCCTGCCACTTCATAACATCAGTGGCCTAAATCAATGGGATTTATATCACTATTAATTTACCATTCAGCAATTGATTCACTGTGTCAACTGTAATTGGAATGAGAAGTTGGATTTATGTTAAAAATAAAAAAGCTTTGCTTCTCATATGTGTTACTAAGGCTGCATATCTTGATTACACTTGTTTAAATAATCCTGTAAACACAGCATGAGAGATTATTCACTAAAACTTAGTTTTAAAGATGTGTCCGTTAGATGTGTTTCAGGAAATTAAATCTGGAATAGTCATACTGTTTTAACACTATTGCCTTTAAGATGCGGTAAGGCGTGCTTGCTATGTCCACCTTTACAGTGACATGACAAGATTTTAAATCTTTTTGTTATAATGGGTTAAAGCTACAGGTCATTTTTCAAAGGTCACTAATCTGAAATGGAAGGGAAATAGTAATGCTCTGAAGAAAATCCCTCCCTGTTAGCTGAGGCAGCAAAAGCCTGCATGCTTCAAAGCATCTGCTCTTCACTAGTTACCTGCTGTCTTTGAGGTCACAGAGAAAACTAATCTATTAGAAGGTGTGTGCTGTTTCTCTAAGGAAAAATGAGAATTATCTTGCTACTGGACACGCTTCTTTTTTTTTTTTAAAGGATAAAGTATTTATATTCATCTCTCAGATCAAGAGGTATTAACTTTATTTCTGTTGCCCTTTCCTAATGTATCCTACTTTAAGTTGTATTTTATTTATAGATAAAGGTGGTAGTTTTGTAACTATATTAGAGTATGATTTGAATATATGAAGACCGCAGGAAACCTCTCATGTGGAAGGCAGAATGTGCAGATACAATTGTGATGCTGATACAAAAAATGGGACGTAGCAAGCAAGGTTGTCTTTTCTCTGGGTATCTTCAAGCTGTGTCATTATAATATGATGGCCCAGTTATGGCAGTGTAAAATAGGATCTTTTTGAGCAGTGATTTATGTAGAAGACGGGAGAGACTTGGAAGAGAATATCAATCTACCTGCCTGAAATTTTCAGGACATTATTTACATCTCATTCTGAGAAAAGTCCTAGAAGTTGTTGGTTTCTCTCTCTCTCTCCCTTCAGTGACAATTTGTGTTTTGTATTAGGATTGTGCAAGAGTTTTAAAAGCAAGTTTTTGATTCCACAGCTAGTTAAAGAAGGAAAATGTTGACTGTACATGTCAAGTAACAGAATTGGATTTAGTAAAGCTGCAATTTCCTTTTGATGGGGTTGAATAAAACCTGAATGAACGTCTTAAATTATTGATATATTATTTTGTATCAGAATAATGAGTTCCTAAACCTGGGCTACTTTCAGCTGGGGCCCACAACTCATCTGAAATGTCTGCAACCACTTGATTATGTGAAGAAATCTAAAATAAGATAGGCTTACGCGTATAATTTTTGTCACATGGGTATAAATATATCCTTCTAAACAGGGTAGGTGGTTGCAAAAGATGTAGGATTTGCTAAGTTGGCATGTCCCTGGAGAGTTCTCTAGCCTTGAATCCTGCTTTTGTCTCCTTCTACAAATTTGCCCTCTGTAAACTGACTCTCAACCAGGCAGGTGATAAAAACAGCCTGTGCAAGAGTACTGAGCACTACCTCTGACCCAGTTGTTGCCATATACAAAGATCCGCTCTCCCTGAAGCCGTGGCTGGTGCCACAGGATACCCATTTGGGCTATAGTAACATCACTGGGGGTGTGTACGGGGTGCAGGGGGTGCGGACCACAGCGGGTGACACCCCAGAAGCACGTGTGACACCTGGTCGGTCCCTGGGGCTCCTCCTCAGCCTTTCCTGGGAGCACACAGGTGCTCCCTGGGGGCGCATAGGGAAATTCTGGTTTTGTACACATGCTCCCGTGTGTGCCGGAAGTGCTGCCCCACACCATGACTGACCACACTGGGTGACACAAACCCTAGAAATGCCACTGCTGGGTTATATTAATTTCATCCCTCTCATCTCAAGCAACTTTTTGCTTCATCATCCACAGGTTCACCACCCAGTGAATAAGCTGGTGGAAGTTGCTAGGAAAGTGGAAGGAGGGAGGGACCTACTAAAGAGCTACAGTTGTCTCCAACATTTCTAGTTATCTGGCCCACATTATGTTTCATCATAAACAGAGATGTCCTAACTGTTTAAAACTAAACAGGTCTGGTTTGTGTCTTGAATGATGAACACCACTCTGATTTTTTAACAGGGATTTGTTGGTTCAGCCTCAACGTTCGTACTGCTTTGAATGGGAGGTATAGCTTGTAGACTGTCCAGAGCACTTTGCTTAAACGTTTGCTCCTTCTAGTACAATACCTTTGCTACTGAAGTAATTTTCCACAAAGAAATGCTTGAATTTCTGATCTTACTGTTAGCTATCTAAAGTAGAAAGGCTTAAAATGTGATTATGTAGCCTGATAAATATAGGCAACAGTAGGTTTTACACAGAGGTATGGATGGTATGCTTTGGACATAATTGTGTGTAACTAGAGGAGCTTCTTAGCCTGGCAAAATGCCTGTTGTATCATTTAGTGTGGTTTATTAAGAAATGGTAGGGTTGCTTTTCTCTCTTTTCCTCCCCACCCCATATGATAAAATTCTTAACAGAAACAAATCGTGCTTTTAACAAGTAGGTTTCCAGTTTAGTCTCCATAGTCATGTGTAATACATCAGAAATATATTTAGAAATGTTGTAAAGAGTTTGGTATAGTATGAATGCCTGCTTTATCTTGTATTGTGTGAACAATACAGCAAGATAAAGTACACCAGGCTTCACTAATCTTTATTTATTTATTTATTTATTTATGGTTGTGCTTTTTCATTTAATTTGAATTTGGGGTATGATTTAACAATCATTAACAGTAGCCACACTGATTAATTGTAGTGCAGACAGGATAGGAAATGTTGTGCAGATAGGAAATGGTGTATGGTTGTGCTGCTAAAGCTTCAACATGCACTAACAGATCTGCACAGCTGATAGCTATACCTATGCAGATCTGTCCCAGCCTAAATTACTAGCCTAAAGAATTTCAAGGGATGTGTAACATTGCTGGATCCTCTGCTTGGCTCTTAATACATTCAAGACTCATTCTACAATGATCTCTGTACAAGATAAAGGGTTCCCTGGAATTTTCCTTTGCCTCTTAAGGTAACAATTTCTTTCTCTCTCTCTTTTTTTGGGGGGGTGATGTTGGAGCAAAATCAGCCAAGCATCCAGTGGCACCATAAAGACTAACAGATTTAATTGCAGCATTGTTTTCATGGACTATAGCAGGTTTTGTTAGCCTTTAAGGATACACCGCTGACCTTTCAATGTGGTTTACTGGTACATTGGAACAGAGTCCTTTGTTTTACTGTACCTGCTGTAAACTCTTCTCTTTTCCTCATACGTTTCTCCTTTATTTCTTCTTTTCCTTCCCCTGTCCCTATAGATCTATCAGGTCCAAAAGGTAGGGTTTGCTGAACCTCTTGTGTGATTGCATGCACATTTTCTCTTGTATGAAGAGTCTTGATAGCACTTGAGAAATTAACCATCCTAAATATCTTTTGTTTTTGTTTTTTGAAATATATATTTAAGGCTTTTTGATTTCTGTTAATGCCTTAATTAGAACTGTGATGTTGATCCTCTTATGACCTGTTCTAATAGCAGCTTGTCCCACAGTTGATTTACTGTTATAATACTAAACCAGAAATCAAGTGAAGGATCCCACATGGAGGAATCAACAGCTTAAGATTTGTCTGCATTAGTTGCATTTTTTGTTATCACATTGCTTGTGCAAATTTTGCAAGTCTCTGATCTGCCACTGAATATACAAGCATGGCATGGGGATTGGAAAAATCTCTTGTGTGATGTATGGGTGTGATCTTATGTATGCATAAGAACAGGCCATCTAGATACACCTTACTTCAAATACTTAAGTAGTATATACTACAGAACAACACCAGCTTAATGCTTACAGAATGCATTACTTGACATTCTGTTACACCTGAGTGGCATAGTCCAAAGAGTAACTTTTTCCATCAAGTCATCAGGTAAAAGAAAACACCTTGTAGAATGAGCAGTTACAAATTGCAACTGCATTTGTTTATAACAACAACACTATATCTTGTGTGGCTGAAATTGTCTTGTCCTATACTAGAATAGCATTGCATAGAAATTAAACAGACTGTAATACACTGCAGACACTGAACAGTTACTGTCCCTTAACATATGGAGAAACTGCAGTATAGAAAGAGCACACTTGAAAATTCTGATTGGTTTGCTGAGTTCAACCATTCTCTATTGATGTTTTTTTTAAGTCATCAGAATTCATAATTATAACATTAAGATAATTATAAGACTGAAACTTTCTGCTTTGCACTTTGTCTCATAAGTCACAGAAAATTCGGATAATGAGGCTGCTTTTGCTTGGGAGATATTCTGCTCTTTTGCATGTTTTCACTGGATGACTTTGCTTACTAACGCTTCTTGAAAGTGTCAGAATGGCAGTAGAAATTAAGCTGTTTCTGAAGTGCTGTTCTTGTGTGCATTTTCTTGTTTGTTTTAGACTTGTGCTGTGTACAAGAAATTCCTTTTTGGAGATTTAGAGGTGATACTGGGGAGCTGTCATTGCCTGCAGTCTCACCATGGTCTCCTCTCAAACCAGTTTTGTGGGCTTCTGTAGTGCTTCACTTACCACTATGGATGGGGTTGGGGGAGAGCTGAAATCCATTCCCAGAATTTTACTGAACAGTGCTGCAAAAGAGGTGGTGTGCATGTGTGGTTGTCACCAGGTACATCAGATAGTGCTCAGTTTGGGCTGTACTGATAACCAGGAACATTCTTCTCTGCCTGCTTCTTTCTTGGCCCTGGAGTAGCTAAGAAAAAATTGGGTGAGTGAAAAGTTGTGTAACATATCCTATATATTCAAATTCCCATGCACAACATGATAATTGTTTGGCCCTCCAAGTGTTGTTCAAACACACCTCCCAGCATCCATTGTCACTGTACTGACCAGGGGAGCTGAGAGTTGCTGTCCAGCAACATCTGGAGAGCCAAACTATTTCCATTTCTGATATACTTTCCCATTTCAAGTTTGTTTTGTTGTGATGGTGATGGTGGTGATAGCAGCAGCAGCAACCTAGATTGAACGCACAAATCCATCACATTCAAGAATAATTTATAGCTCCTTCTGACTTGCTGTATATACTCAACTGTAAATTGAACTCATGTATAAGTCAAGGGCAGGTTTTGGGGCCAAAATGATGGATTTTCATCTGACCCATGGATAAGTTGAAGGTAAAACTTAGGGGCATGTAGTAAGGATCTAAAGCACAGGAAAATGGTGCCAAAGAACTTAGAAAATTCCAGCAGGGACAATTGTTCGTGTTCACACTAAAGACTCGATGGATGAGAGAATAAAGGTGGATCAGTGCGTTTTAGACTAAAATTTCTAGACTTATACATGAGTATATACAGTAGTCACTTTCTTCATTTACCTATATGGGACAATAGGAAACAAATGTAGTTGGACATTATGGAATGAAGTGAACAAAATTCACTCAGTGCAGTGCCCTTCCCCATCCTGTCCTCATTTAGTTTGTATTGTCATGAAATCATTGGTGCCGACTCCTGGAAGCACTGAGAGGTGCACTCTTTCTGTTTCTCTCTACAACACAATATCTGTTGCCATATATCTGTACAAAGTAATAGAGTGTGTGTTGTAAAGCCAGTATAACAGCAGGAAGAATGTAGTTGTTAAGCCTTTTCTTATAAACTATCAGCAATTTATTATTAAAAGATCTTTTTTGTGGACACTATGAACGACCAAGAAAGTATCTATTTTGACATCTATGCCATCTTTATTGAAGGAAAGGAAATGACGCTATACAGCAGAGGGGGGCAGGTTTTGGATGATCTGGGGACTAATTTTTTTTGTCCCTGAAACCATCTGTGAACCATGTCAGTCTCAGAAACGTAGTGATAATTTTTTAAAAATTTAAACCAGGCATGAAGTTTGTATCCAGTTTTGTTTTGTAAAATTCTGGGGAGCTTTGGAGGTCCTGTTTAAACACAAAACTGCTACTCCTGGAGCTCTTCAAAGATAAAAAATAACAATTCAGGGGGGGAAACCCCTGGAGGTCTGCAGTCCACAATAGTAGCCTCGGACTACTGTGGGGCTGAATGTCGCCCATAAACTGTACTTTTCCTACCTCAGTATACAGGAAGAATCTAGGAAGGCAAAACTAACAGAGCATGATTTGACAGTTATTAAATGTGATGCCATGTCAGATAATGCTTTGATGTCAGGGTGTCTCCGTAGTAATTTTTTAACAATGCTGTACAATTTTAACAGTACCACATCAGTGAATAGGATAGACCTTTCTGGTCATTTTAAGTCTTTGTAAACCAAAATATTTAATGATTTGGCAATTTCCTAACGAGTAACTGTGTCTGTTCATATACTTCCATGTTTGCCAATTAGGAGTTGGTTGTAGAACTGTAGTCCATGGTACACTATTTTCTATTGCTCTTTTTTTTTAAGAAGAAAGATTTAGAGTTTCCATTTACAATTTTTAATTTTTTTAAAACGCTTTTTAATTTTTTGTAACTTGGATTCATGTAGTGCTTAGTTAAAATTATTTGTACAGACCTGTATGGGTTCAACATATATGTCGACCATAAGTTTGTACTCAAGGTTCATGTCTGAAAAGAATAAATGTACCTTAGGAAGAAAAACACTTGCAGCTGCTGTTTGTAGCATTCAGTATTTAATTATGGGAAGTGAAATAGACATGTTATCACATTTCAGCAAACTAGTAGGGCTTCCTTTTAGGCATAGTGCTGGGGGAAAGAAGAGAATGCTTAAGATATGAAGTACCTGTTTAATATCTGAAGTCTGACTGCTACCTTCATTCCCAAATACAAAACAATTAACCTGGAAATACTTCCTCCCTACAGCTGTGTTCAAAATTAGAGCATTATTAAACTCACTCCTCTGTTTGCTCAGTAGCACGGAGTCATCTTCCCACACAGAGTTAGGACACCTTGGCCTCATGTTGTGTGGAGGATTTTTTTTTAACAGGGGCTATTCTCTTCATTCATAAGAGTTCTCATAAGTTGCTTCTTTCACAGTCCATTCCTGCTCCTGAAGCATCTATCAGACACAACATGATGCTACAGTTGCACCTCAGAAATTACTTCATAGTAAATCATGACTGAACTGGGTCAGAAATCCAGGGCTTTTGCACCATTCTCCACTTCTTTTGTGTATGGCGTGGTGTGCCATACTAACAGTGTTCAGCAGCTCATTACTATTAGACTGCTAAGGGAAGCTTGTTTGTGAAAAGCAGTTTTATGCTTCAGCAGCTTCAAAGGCTATTGAGCACTTGCTGTGGCTTTCAGCTTTGCATGAGCATGTTTGCCTGATCCTTCGTTTACGTGACCAAATAAAGTGCTGTAGAGATGACTAGTGATACAGGAGTGGGCAACTTAGTATTTGTATTACGTTTCAGCTTCTGTGTTGTGGGGAGAGGGAATTGGTCTTGTCTCTCCACTTAATTTCATTTCTTGGAAGCCCTGTTCATCTGAACTGAAAAGTAGGATTCAAATGTGCAGAAGAAGAATGCAGCATGCCCAGTCCTGGACTTGTGCTTCTTTAGGCAGTCTGAAGACATGTTTCCCCTGTGGAAATCTTTATTAATATGAAAAAAATGACTATTCATTGTAAGTGTTGTGTTATCATCTGTGATTCCCTTTACTG
The DNA here is from genome assembly GCF_019175285.1 of Sceloporus undulatus. NCBI lineage: Eukaryota > Metazoa > Chordata > Lepidosauria > Squamata > Phrynosomatidae > Sceloporus > Sceloporus undulatus. Next base: position 165,857,104 of record NC_056522.1, on the reverse strand, counting down.
TTGCTTCTTTGTATTTGTCTTCTCTCACTTCTCTGTAATTTTCCTTGTTCTTTTAGCACCACACATTCAGATACACTGGTTAAACATGCTCTTCCTCAGTCTCTTCTGTTTCATTTTTCTTCCTTCACTGTAGTATTGTGCAGTTTCTGAATCTTAAGCATATGTGCTGGTCCTCCTGTCTTTTCAGCTACCCCAACTACATGTTTTACCCTCATTTTTTTCCTTGCCAACTTTCCCATCTTGATGCATTTGTCATGTTGCATTGCCTTGTCTGTTTCATTTCGTACCCACATGTCCCATTTGATTTAGACTGTGACCCTTTCTATGTCATAGTAACATTTATAAAGCGTCTAATCTTTTGAAGTGTTTGATGTATTACATATTGCTGGGACTCACTGTGGTGTGCTTTCTCTGCACATTTGAATCTAAGCAGTGAAGTGCTGAGACTGATGCTGAGCAAAAGGACATAACCAGATCTTTCTTTAGGAGGAGAAACAGACATATTAAAAGGTCCCCAACTTTCCAGGTCACTAAAGGACATTCATCCTCTGGCTGAATGAATAAGTACGTTTTTACCCAAGAAGACAAGCTTCTATTAATATTACATTTCTTTGTTTGCTCTTAAGGCTGAAATAAGTTGCCCACCCCTGTACTGATATATTTATAGAGGGCATGCCTATGCTATAGAGATGGGTGTGCCATTTTAGCTTTGTTGCCCTGTTAGAATTTTAGGCGTTCTTTTTGAAATTGATTCAAGTTAAGAATTTATCTGTCCCTGGCTATGTTTCATTCCTGCCTTGGTTGGAAGGCAGTGAATATTAGTGCCAGAGGATCCAAGTTACAATACTATTTGTAAGTTGAGCTAGTTTTGGAGACTTTCATAGTTGTGATGTAACTGTGCTGTACTTAAGTCAGGCTATGATCCACTCCAGGTCTGTAGTAACAGATTCTTAAATTACGAGTCAGAGGAACCTCTTTTCTTAATTAAGGCAAAATCTCGAGTGTAGGCATGCCTTAAAGCTCTTGTGTTGTGTACTTCTCACCCTACATTTTTCCTCCTCCTTCTTCCATCTCTAGAAATATTATGGTCTGGACACAAAGTTTGGTGACATCGAGCAGTGGATGGTAGGCTTTGTCTAAAATTCCAATGTTGTTCAATGGATAAATTATGTGGCATAGCTGTTTTCTATACTTAAGTATGTGTATTTGTTCCGAATATGTGCATTGATATTGAATTCCAACTTATGAATATGTTCCATTTTATGAATATATTTTCCATTGTTGAAAAACGGATAGTTTGGTGTATTGACTCTCAAAAACCATCCATGCCCTTTTTAGAACTAAAGAAAAATTTTATATTATTATTATTATTAACCTTTATTTATAAATCGCTGTAAATATAGGATGTGGTTTAAGATTGCTGTAGAATAGCATTTCCCGATTAACCTTCTAGATCTTGGACTATCATTCCCATTACCGTCCTGCACTGGCAAACTGAGTAAGTTGTCTGAGGATAATGGGATTTGTAAACAAACAGATTTAGAGGTAGACTGTTGGATATTTATGCTAAGAAACATTTGAGATTATTAAACTGACAGTACTTTTAACAGCATAACGTTCAGCAAGTATGTAGCTCATCAAGAAATAGTTCCTCATGGTTGAAGGGAGAATAACTGAAGTTTAAAAAATTCATTTGTTGGAGACTCCTACATTAATCTCCCCATTTTTTAAGCTTAGAAAACTTCCTAGATTTATATGCTATATTGCTTTCCTTCCTTTAGTCCATAAATGAACATGCCTGCCCTCCTTTTATTGCCATTTTCATTCTTTGACCAGTTGTCGTGCAAAATCCTAGATACACTAACCAATCTCTTGGCATTGGATCCCTGTTGGAGATGTGACGAAGGAAAGAGTAAAACATGACACATCTTTCAAACATAACAGATGCCACAGTGTTTGTCTGAATGTCAGAGTTCTATAATGTAACATCCAATCTGTTTTTGAGCTTCTCTGCATTGATACCAGTCATTTACGTGATGGTGGTTTTGAGAAGTCATATAATAAATGCAAATATGAAATAGATTTAAAACACATTGGAATTCTGACAAGCAACCATTGTTACTTTTCTCAGTCACTATGTATTTTCTGCCCCCCCCCAAATAATTTTGAGCATCACATATAGACTCAGCAGTATAGGCCACCTAAACTATGGTCCAATCCACACTGCAGAAATAATCCAGTTCGAGACTGCTGTGGCACCAGAGCTCTGTGACAGAGAAGGCTAAAACTACAGTTTTCAGAATTTCCTAGCATTGAGCTAGGGCAGTTAAAGTGGTGTCAAACTAGATTGGACCCATGTCGATAACTATTATCTGTGTAGATAGTAAAAAGCCAGCACATGGTGAAGTGTATTCTGCATAGTTGCACTGCAGGGAACTAGAAGTACCATAGCAAGTACCAAGTACCACAGCAAATTTGAAATCCTTGAAATTAGCAATGTGAAAGGAAAGTTAGGGAATTTCTTCTTGTTCAGTTAAATAATAATATATAATATAGTTTATTTGTATCCCGCTTTTCCAAAACCTGATCAAAGTGGCAAACAACAGCATATAAAAACATTCCAATAAAATCAGTTAAAAACGGTATTAAAAACAATACAACAAAACTAACAGCAAAGGGCCAGAGAAAAGGGGGAAGTCAATACATACAATCCAGGGTCGTCAATGAAAAGGGGTAAAGGAAAGAATGATTTTTTTATGGTGGGAAGGCTTGGGAAAAGAAATATGTCTTCAAGTTCTTTTTAAAAAGACCTAAAGATGTGGTGGAGCGGAGCTCGTCTGGGAGACTATTCCAGAATTTTGGGGCCATGACAGAAAATGCCCTCTGTGAGGTCCTCACATAGCATGTCGGTGGGACCTCCAACAATTTCATCCCTGTTGACCGGAGTGTCCGGGGCGGATTATATGGGGAGAGGCGGTCCTCCAAGTACCCTGGGTCCAAGCCATTTAAGGCTTTATAGGTCATTACCAACACCTTGTATTGAGCTCGGAAGCGAATAGGCAGCCAATGAAGATCTTTCAAGATGGGAGTTATGTGGTCAGATCTGGAACAACCAGCGACCAATCTTGCTGCCATATTCTGCACCAATATTGTGCCCAATTCTGCACCGCCATGTTGTACCCAAAGGAATGGAGCTGTGTTTGGGATGGTGGTGGTGATGATAGTTTATTTTTTCCCACCTCTTCTCAAGGCTCATGGTGGGGTACAGCATGTTAAAATACAAAACAAAACTAAAAACATATAAAACCCAACAGTTAAAATAAACTCTATACAGTTGTTAAAATATACACATAAGCGCACATTCTTTAGAATATACAAATTAAAAAGTCATGGTTTAAAATGGACTGGGTAGTCTTGTGGAAGAGAATAATGCTGTCATGTCCTTCTGTGCACACAGAGATTATAGAGTCAGACAATAATGAATTTCAGATAGAGAGAAATGACTATTACGCTTTCCCACCATTACCTTCATTTATCTTTAGCACTGCACACAACTTTTCTAAACCTGTGTTTCCAAGTCTGCACTTCTGCCATTCTGTAATAGTGATTTCTTGCTTGCAACACTTCATTTTTCTTTTTCCTCCTGCCTTCATAGGAAGACAGTGAGCGTTACACCCGTAAATCCAGAAGAAATGCCTCGGTCAGTATGGTTGTGTTTTGTGATAAAACTTTCATTTTTAGATAGTGAATAAAAATAAGTGAATCGTGTTCCTTACTTTTTTTAGAGTATTTATGAGTATTATATTTATATATGTTCTGATCTTCATTGTGACTAATGCTGATTCACACTTAGCTCTGCTTTCAAATCCAAGCCAATGAATGCATTATGGTTAATATTACAGACAGTTATTATTGAAAGGTCTAAGCATAATAGTGAATTATGGTGGTGGTTTATCCATCAATTTACAGCTGTAGAACTAGCGGAAGGCAGACATAGATATATTCATCTGTTTCAGTTGAATTCCCCCCCCTCCAAGAAATGTCTATAAATAATATGACAGATTAATATTGTTTTAGCTTTCAGGGTTTAATTTTTCTAATACAGTGGTACCCCGGGTTACGAATTTAATTCGTTCCGCGGCGCCGTTTGTAACCCGAAAGATTTCGTAACCCGAAACCGCTAGCGCTGGAAAGCCGCGGCTTTTAAATTTCGTGCCAAAAAGCGCCGAAACATACCGAAAAAATTTCGTAACCCGAAAAATCTTTCGTTACCCGGAACAGTTTTTTCCAAGCTAACTTTTTCGTACCACGGAAATTTCGTAACGCGATCAATTCGTATCCCGGGGTACCATTGTACTTCTTTTACTTGAGTTTTTTTTCCTTTAACATATATGAAACATGTAGCTATAAATTTGTTAGTAGTTTGGGCTTTACCTTCCCCATGCATTATAGCTAACATTGACACATTATATCACATCTGCATTTTTTAAAAATGGTCTTTGGTGTCATTTTCACTTGCTTCTCTATAGGCTTCGGATGAAGATGAGCGCATGTCAGTGGGTAGCCGTGGAAGCCTCCGGGTTAGTAACAAGTGACTTAACATACACAATCATTTCTACTATTTACCAAAATTGCCCTTTCCCTCTTTCCTTGGGATGGATGGTTCTGCTCTCCCATTAGTAGTTGGGTAATTTTATTGTTTTCATTACAACCATCCCAGATTTGGCTGTTACAGCTTAATCCAGGGCTGGTCTATTTGAGTAATGCATTAAAGGTAATGTTTTTGAGATATGGCAAGATGTGTGAGACTCACCAGGAGGGATGTTCAAAATATGGTATTTAATAAAGCCATTGATTTGACTGGAGCATTGTTATCAAAAGTTATGATCCTTTGGATAGTTACATTCCAGTAAGGATACATACATGTGTAATCTAACATATTTGGCAGTTTTCATATTTTTAAAAAATATGGCCACTAGTCTTGTATACCCATTTTCCTTGACTAATGATAATTAAAAAAACATTGGGGAAATGCTAACAGATTTGAAATATATCTGCTTGGTATTACTGTGATTCAAAATATACATTTTTTCATTACATGGTTTTGATATTCTCCAATTCTTGCCTGGAACATTTACACAGTTAAAGAATAATGGCAATGTAAAATTATTCATTTTTTGTTTTCAGTACAAAATGATATCATCTACTTAGTTTCTGATTGGATTAGATGAGTGATACATTCATTGTGGGGACCATATCTTTTCTACAGTACTGGAAAACTGACATTGCATTATGGAGAATGTCCCTTTATGCAATTCATACAAGGACTGAGAACAAGTCATGCACTGTGTATGGTACACTTTTAGGAATATACTTATTGTAGTAGGATCAGAATGTAGCAGATTTCCTTCTTTAGACCAATAGTACAGTAGACCTTTTGTATACGTGGGGGATCCATTCTGGGACACCACCACCCCCGGCATATGGGAAAAAACACGGGACCTCAAGTCTCATTGTTTGCTATGGCCATGTGTTCTTGTGTGTGGTGCTGCACACACACCATTTTAATGCCCAGGGCTTGCCGTCCTATGTGAGTTTGAGTCCACGGATGGCTAGCCCGCAGATGGGGTGGGTGCCCTGTAAAGGAAAATTGACTGACAGGTTTGGAAAGTCTTTTGAGATGTGCATAATATCCTATTGATGCGAGGCATTTTTATACTAGCAGGTGGGGAAAACTCAAGATCTTTTATGATTTACGGGAATAATCTTGTACTTTTGTTGTATTTGATGGGTTTAGTTTCTTTACCATCTATTAAAAGTAGAATCAAAGTGTACATTCTCGGGCTCATCTTTTAGTAATTGATTTCATTTAACGATGAAACAATAAAGGCAGTTTATTAGGCCTGGTGTAGAGTATAGAGGTTTAGTTAGCTGTCCTGTCATAGTTCCTTGCATGTATGAAGAACTGAGACTTTTGGATTGATCTCTTTTAACTTGCTCTGGCCATTTGCCTGCCTGGTTTTGTTCTCATGGTATCTTTCCTCTATACTTTTAATAGAGTGACTTGGACTATGCCAGTGCCTACCCAGTGGTGAGGAAAATGTGACAGGCTGTACACTGCACGGTCTTGAACTATTTGAATTTAACACAAAATGCCTACTCTAACATTTGGTTGTGGTTTCAATTTATATTTTCCTTTTTGTAATGTGGTGGCTACACAAATCTGCTTCTCCATGGATGTCTTCCATGTTATACTCATATGATTAAAAAGGGTGTAGTCATGTGAGTTCCTCATGTCCACTAATGCCAGTTGTCAAAATGGAGTGAAACACTGTATAACCCAATATGTGATATTAGTATGCTTTCTTTGCATGTGTGTGTGTCAGTGGGTCATCCTCACTTTGAGATGCATATGTTTTTGCTTACCACTTAAGAGCAGTGTGCTTGTGATTTTTGTCTAGCCATCATGGACTTTTCAAGGAAAGCTGGAAAATCATTAAATAAATTTCTCCTGATGAAAGACACTAGAAGAATAGGTTTGTCACTGAAGAAAAAGGAGAATGTTTCATACACTCAGCTGCTATATTATCTGAAAGTGTGTATTTGATTGACCAAATGACCTGAAGACATGAGTCACCTTTTGTTTTGAATTTGCCAGAATTCCTAATCAGGAAGATACTGAGAAAAACCAAGGGATGGGAAAGAAAATGCAGATGATGTCCCCACTCCATCCCACATAACACCCTCCTGGGCCTGTCTTCAATTAGTTTTTGTCTAGTTCAAAGATTTTTTTTCCCCTAGATTATTAAATGTGGTATTCACCAAAGCGTGCAAAAATAAAAGTTAGCTATGCTAGTCTTTGAAGGCAAAGAGCACCGTTTGAAGAGAGCTTTCCACCCAGAAATGGAGATTTCGGTACACCATTATATATGAACTCACTCCTGGTGATTATATTACCAGTGATTATTGGTAAATCTATTCTTGAAAAAATATGAAATATTACTTTGCCCATCATCATCTCAGACAGAAAAAAAGAATTGGGAAAAAGGTTATAAAAGCAATGTAACCAATTAAACATACAGATAGAAATTACATTTTACTTCAAATTATTGGTTTTTTAATCTGTTAGCTGGTTGCTGTTTTTTTTTTTAGCCTACTGGCTTTTTTTTTTAATGCTCACACTCTTTTTAATGTGATTGCTTCTTGATTTTAAAAATTGTTTTCATATCTTTGTAAGCTGCCTCATTAGGAGCTTTTCCAAGACGTGGGGTGTATGTCTATCAAATAAATTGCTACACAGCTGCTTAATCCTGGTTGTGAAATCAATACAAAGTCTTGTGGCGCTTCTGGAAGGATTATGTACACCTTCTCTTCACCTTTTATAATTGCTCATTACATTGTTTTCCTTTATGTGCCTGTATGTAACTATGTTGTGTATATAATATGTCAGCCTTGCAGGTGACTACCGAAAAACAAAACCAGTCCATTCACATGTGTGAATGTATTTTCCAGCACTTAACAACCCTGAAATTCTTCTTTAAAAAATAAAGTGGTATACTGCTTTGCCTTAATTACTGTATGGCTTCAGAAATAGGTCTAGCATGCTGCTTACCCAGCAGGATTTATTCCATTTCCTAAGAGATTACTTCCCGAATGCAGTTTTTTTGATCAGATGATTTGTTTAGATTTACAGGCATGAATAATTGAAATTTACTTGCTACTTTCCCTCTAATTTTTGATTTTTTTCAAAACTAACTTTGCAAAAAGGAAGTTCTTCACAGTTACATTGTTTCTGAATCCTTTGAACGAGGATATTTTCCGAAACAATTTCACAGAGAGCCAAACTAGTATTTTACTTCTGGGTATGAGAGAAGGGGGAATGTGCTAGCCCTTCTTTTAATCCTAAATTCTTCCTCTTGCTCCAGGACAGGCTGGATTAAGGAGAAAGCTAAAAGGATCACCCTGAGAACAGTACAGTTGGCCTTCTGTATCCACAGTTCCTTTATCCATGGATTCAAGCATCCACATCTCAAAAAAGCAAACCTTCAGTTTGCTATTTAATGGAAGGGACACCATTTTACTATGCCAGTGTGTATAGTGGGTTTGAGCATCCATGATTTTTGGTATCCACGGGGGGGGGGGGGGGGGCTGGAACCAAAGCCCAACAGATACCAATGGCCCACTGTATGTATTTTAAGATTTTATCTTTTCTTCAAAATAATAATAATAATAAAACTTTATTTTATACCGCTTTTCCAGCAGATCAAAGCGGTTTACAATTTCTCAAAAAATATGCAAAAGTATACAACACAATATTACACAATAATCATAAATAGACATTCAGTTCAATAAAAAATTTAAAATCTAGATACAAACAGCAAGATAAAATCTATCAATCACAGAATCTATCAGTCGAATCCTAAAATGAACTTCCGTCTGGGAATAGCATTCTACAAGGGGTCAGGAGGGTATGCCAACCGAAATAAATGAGTCTTCAAGGCCTTCTTAAAGGCATTCAAGGTGGAACAGAGCTGGATTTCGTCTGGAAGTTTATTCCAGAGGGTTGGAGCTGTCGACATTCACCAAATGTCCTTTGGTGAATAGATGTCAGTCTCATCCTAGGGCACTCTAACAAATGTTTCCCTGTTGTTCTGAAAGTGCGGGGCGGATTGTATGGGGAGAGGCGCTCCCTCAAGTAACTGGGGCCCAAGCCATGTAGGGCTTTATAGGTAATAACTAACACTTTGTATTGAGCCTGGAAGCTAATAGGCAGCCAATGAAGAGATCTTAATACCGGTGTTATATGGTCTGACCTGGAAGTTCCAGCGACCAATCTGGCTGCAGCGTTTTGAACTAGCTGAAGCTTCCGAACCGTAACATGCAAACATAGGGAAGTCTGAAAGAGAACATGTAAAATCAAGGCATTACGAGTACCATGTCTGAGCTGTGACTGTGAAGAATAGTAAATATCTGTACACTGGGAAATGCTTTAGTTCATAAATGTATATTTATAGAGCATTCTGAAAGGGGGGGGGGAAGCAATTCGTATTATTATACTGTAGTCAATTTAGAGGAAGAAGGAACTGTTGTCACCACTGAGAGTGTTAAACATTAAGTGCTCAATTTCCTGACAATTTTGCCTTGGAAAATACCCGCCTCAATCCTCAAAAAGGGAGAGGCGGGATACAAATAAATATATTATTATTATTATTATTATTATTATTATTATTATTATTATTTACCATGTTTGATAGCTTGGCCATGGTGCAATGTGTAGTACTGATGATTACTACCCCAGCAGTACAACGTAAGGCATGAGGAAGTAAGCATATTCTTCTCACTTGTTCTTTTGGATCTTGGCCCCAATCTTCTTTATACTAGAGTAGTCTCAGTAGCTTTGGGCAGGTAGGCAGATGGTGGACTGGGCAAAGAAATCCTATATAATAATGTAGGCCTCAAGGGTTGTCTTCAAAAAAGTTGCCTTCTCTTTCTCTGTTTTATTTTTATTCCACACCTCCATCAGAGAGTTCAGAGCAGCATTTATGGATCTCTCAAGATCTCTCTGTCCACCCATTTTATTGTGCTACACCTGCTTTTTCTACCCCACCAGCATTTTATCACATGCTAAGATGATTCAGTTTGCATGTCTAATCATTGAAAACTTGTGGGTAGAGGAATTTTAGAGCAGTCAATATAATTGATAATCACTTAAATTGTATTTAAATTATATAAATATTAATACAAATAAAGTCAGAGAGCATTATGAATTTGAGAATTACAGTTTAGCAGCAGAGAAGGAGCCGAGCATCCTGACTTTGGGTGGCTCCGCCCACTGGCTCCTGGTAGGCAGGTAGGAACAAAAGAACAAAAGGAGTGACCGGGCCCTGGCCCCCTCGCCCTTGCGGGCGGAGCTACCCAGGAACCCCAGTCGATTTAAAGCCTGGAAGCAAGGTATAAGGTGGTTTGAGCTAAGCCGCCCACCCGCGCCAGTAGGCAGAACAGGGTGGGGAGGATGCTCGCACCTTCTCTGCTGTAAAGGGACGTCTCTCAGGTAAGTCCAACGTTCCAATCTGACATTGAGCTAATTTTGAATTACAGTGGCTTCACACTCCCTGCAATGCCAAATGAGCTTTCTGAGCAGAAAAGAGATGTGAAGCAGGTTCTCTGCATTCCTAGCCAGACATTGTAATCACTTTAACTGTGCCATCCTGCTTTTATTGCAGAACTTAATATTATGCACAGAAGGTTGAGTCATTTCTTTTTCATTCATATCTATATTAATTTGTTCTTTCATTTGCATTCTATTTATCCCCCCTTTGGCTTTAATAATAACAATCTCTTCGTTGCCGTAACTTTATACATCGCACCCACTCCATAAGCGGGGGGTGCCATACGCGGCTTCCGGTTTACATACAATGGATAATGGAGCAAACTAGAGAATTCTAAAAGAAAATATACATGTGTTTCATTGAGTAAAGTAAAAAAGGCAAAACCTTTGACTGCATAGAACATGAAAAGCTATGAAATGCACTCAAAGAAATGGGAGTGCCACTACACTTCATTGTCCTGATGTGTAACCTATACTTAGGACAAGAGACTGCTGTCAAAACTGAATATGGAGAAACAGAGTGGTTCCCAATTGGCAAATGGTTCCCAGTCAGGCAAGGCTGCATACTATCACCATATTTATTCAACCTGTATGCAGAAAATATTGTATGCAGAACAGGCCTAGACTCTGAGGCAGGAGGAGTAAAGCCAGGAGGAAGGAACATGAACAACCTGGGAGATGCAGATAACAAAGTACTACTAACAGAAACAAACAAAGACCTGGAGCAATTACTGGAAAAGGTTAAGGAGGAAAGTGCCAAGATAGGCTTGATGTTGAACATCAAGAAAACTAAATAATGGCCATGGAAGATCTACAAGAATTCATCCTAGATAATGAGAAAGTTCAAATAGTCAAAGAGTTCCCATACCTTGGATCAAATATTGATTGGCATGGTCACTAGGTTTGGGAAAGGCAGCTATGAAAGAACTGAATAAGATTCTAGATTATAGAAATATAAATCTGAATACCAAAATCCTAGCTTGGGTTATCCAAGCTAGAACACATCAAGGCCAAACCATCCTTAGGATGGCCAAATTGAGGCTGTCGTTCTTTGAGAGAAGGAATGGGTAGTTAGAAAAGACAATAATGCTAGGAAAGGTAAAGGACAGTAGAAAGAGAGGGAGGCCACATGCCAGATGGTTACATTTGGTCAGACAGAGACCATGGGACTGAGTTAGCAGGGCCTGAGCAGTGGAGGACAGGGAGTCTTGGAGATGTCTCATCCAGAGGGCTGCAATGAGTCAAGATCAATTCGAGAGCAGTTAGCAACAACAGCAACAAAAGACTAAATGTTTATAACCAGTTTGAATTCTTCCCAGGCACTAGAGGAGAAGATTTATTCCTTTTCCTTCATGGCATTTTTCACATACAATTCCCTCATCCCCAGAGCTGTTCTTTGCCCTACTGTGGGGAAAATGCAGATATTTTTCCTTTAGTAGCAAGCTATCTTTGAATGGTAGTTGATACCAAATTTCATAGGGGATGTTTCAGGGGCATAGGATGTATTCCCTCTCAAGGTCCCATTGCATCAGTGCTCTGTTCTAGGTAGCATGCTGGATTCAGACCAAAGTCACCTGTATTCACATAGCTATACTTACAGGATGATCTTCAATTACTCATTTTTACTTTGATTGGGGCTGGTATTTTTTATGACACCTTGAGCTCTTTGAGGGAAAGGATGAAAAAAGATTGTAATAAATAGATAAATATGTATTTTCAAAGAACATGAGTAGTCTTGTACAATACACTCAGCTTATAGTTCATAACTATGGTATATGCAGTAGGCCCTTGGTATCTGCTGGGGTTATGTACCAGGTCCCCCTGTGGATGCGTTCGTGGATGCTCATGTCCCATTAAATACAGTGGCATCATAAAATGGTGTCCCTTATATTAAATGGCAAAATCAAGGTTTACTTTTTTGGAATTTATGTTTTTTAAAATATTTTCAAGTTGTGGATGGTTGCTTCCATGAATAAACAATCAGTGGATATGCAGGGCCAGCTGTACTTTTATTGCCAACCATAATAACTTGGATCAAACAATGATGTCCTCACCCTAGTGTCACCCAATACAGGGTGCCTGCTTGCGGGGGTGGCAGCCAAAAGGGCACACTCATCCCTCTCCGTTCCTGCCACAGCAGGGGATTCCTCATGAGGAGGTCAGCGTTGCTGCAGCAGGCCAGCTGGTGGTGCACTCTTAGTTAAAGTCACACATCTTTATGCAGTAGCGTGCAGAGAAAGATATTTCTTGCTTGGCTCCTGCAACCAAGCATGATCCAGCCCTTGTTCTGTACTATATTGTTTAAGAAATTACTTCCAGTAACGTTTTGATGGCTGCTTTAGTTCTTTCCTCGTCCCTCCCTTTCCTCCACTCCTGCTTGTATAACAGAACACTGGTTGCCACAACATGTGCAGCTCATTTCTAAATAGAAAATCTAGTGGAGTTAGTAGAAGTTTCAATTCTAATGCTGTTTTGTTCATGATAAAAGTAGTAATCAGACAGATCTCTCAGCGAACAATGTATACAGTCTTATTCTTTACTGATCAACTGTACAAGGACTATGCAGAAACATCAAACTTGTTAGTCTTTACATTGCAACAAAAGTATTATGCTATAAGATTTCATGAGCAAAGTCCTCTTGTCAGATGCATGAAGTGAACAATCAGTAGAAATGTTTAATCACATACACACATGCAAGCTACAAGAGAAGAGTTGAACAAGGAGCAGTAAGGGAAAGCAGCACAAGATACAGCAGCACAGTGTACAACATACAGGTGAATATAGAGCCAAGTCTAATAGATGCAAGATTTAATCAGTGTGGACATGAGCCATGCCTTTCTAGCATAAAGTACTACTAATCTATCTTTGTGGAAAGCAGAGGATTATGCATGTGCTGTTTTGCACAGATGGCCAAGAGTACATAAGGAAACTTGAGGATCATTGTTGTAAATGTTGTTGTAAAGAGCATTGCCATCCATTCAAGAATCCCCTACATTTTGAGATTTCCAGGCCAAAACCTGAGACCTGGGGACAGCCCTTGGTAATATCATTGAGCATTGTGTGTTAAATATAAATAACAATTGTGTACAGTTTGTAATTCAAACACGTATACACACACATACACACAGAGCGAACATGTTTTCCTGTTTGGAAATAAGACAAAAATCTTAGCTGAAGCTCAGACCCAGGTGAAATGAGAGGATTATTCCTTCACAATTACTTAGGGAGATGGGATAAGGAACATTTAAACCAGCTTACTTCCTTCTAGTGTATGTAGAATAGAGTGGAGGGTAACCCCTGGCACTGCAACAACTGGTTGGGAAGAAGGAAGTTAAGTAAATCCATAGACCTACTGGAGAATTGTTGTAAATTGCAGCGACAAACCATTTAAGCTTTACCAATTGTAGCCAGCTGGTGCTCACCTAGCTGAGCTGAGCATTTGCACATGGCCCTTTCCTCTTGTTCACAACTAAGCCCCTCAAAACCGGAGAATTTGAACCCTCATCTCCTGCCTGGAGATGACCTATGAAAACCAAAGGCTTGGGTCAAGCCCTGAGATATGAGAATCCTAGGAATGAGTCTGACTCAGGTTTCTCTTCTCAGCTGCAATGCACATCATAGCTGGGCTGGTTTTGTAGAAGCAAAGCAAGCATTGTCAAACTTGGATTACTCAATATCTATGTTGCAATGTTGCAAAAATGCCTTTTTGCTGAGAAGAAATTCTACAAGGGAGGAAAACATTAGAGGGCCAGGTCATATATTTAATCTGAATAGTGTTTCCCTTCCTCCTATGGTACATGAAATCCCTATTGTAGAAAGGAGTTTTTTTTTTAAACTATTATTATTTTAAAGAAGGTCCACTTTGCCATTCACAGTGGCTAGTATGAATGATATCTCTGCAAGTCATGTGCTGGCACCTCTCCTTATTGTGAGACCCATAGCGTTCCAGAACTTCAGGTGCTATTGATCAGAAGAAATTCTAGAGCTGTACTGTTTCCCCTTCCTTTTTAGGCCAAAGCAGGTACAAGATTCAAGACCCGCTCTGTCTTCAATATAAATGTTCGTACAAGCACGCTAGAAAAAGGTGTATGCTTACCCTTGAAGCAATTTTAAATTACAGCTTCTGTTTTTCTTCTTTTAAACTGTGTGCATGGGTGTGTCAGAGTCATCCCAGTATTCTGGTTTGGCCTTCCCACCTAAAGGAGTGTTCTGATAGAAGAGGCAAGCCTGTTTCCTTACCAGTCTAGTTCTGTCTCATAGCTAGAAGCACAGGAATGAACCAATGCCTGGAAAAGAAAAGACTTTTACAGAGGAGAGTTGGTAAGTGATGTTGGGGATGCCTGGACTACTGAATTACTGTCAGTGTAGGCTGGCCTAAATAGAAATAGATGTCTAGTGCACAACAGGTAAATATTGTTAGCACTCCATGTTCTGCATTCAGTGGTAATTTAAAAGCTGTAATGAAGTAGATGTTCAGAGGATGTGGAGAATCAAATAAATTATAGGTGTTTCCTCTACTAATATTGCAATGTGTATCAAAACTGTAAATATTACTTAGTGTGAAAAGTGTTCAAAATACAGACATCTTACTTTCAGAGAACAGATACTACTCAGAGATACACAGGATGATTGTTCTTATTTTACATAATATCATGCTTCTGTTGTTAAAATACTACTTTAGCTCTCTTCTGAAATTCATATCTATCTGGGATTCCCTTTTCTGAAGGCGTTAAGATGAGCCTGTTTTGAATTTATGTTCATCACTTGTTACTGGTACTTAAACAAGATAATGCCTGAAGTACTTTCTAATCCCCTCGGTTTGGGTATGATGGATAGATTTCTGTTGCTTGAGGACTTTGATTTGGAATAAATACAGTTTTCCCCTTTGTTTTTAAAACTTTCTTTATATTTATGCAGGCTTCCTGTTACTCTGACCTTAGTCTTCATTGCACTGGTTTTCCTTCCAAATCCCAATCTTCTTCTCACAATGGAAATCGGGTCTGTCAGTTTTCCTCCTCCAATTTTTGTTGAATGCTCTATTTCCATCTGGGCAATGCAACCTCAGTTGGGAATGTTAAGAGGCTTTAATGAATGAGTGACTCTCTTTGTTTGTATTGACCTCCAAAAATCTCCAGTTTATAAGTTTATTTGCTTTTCATTCAGTCATTATTTTCCCTTGTGTTTCCAAGAGGTGAAATATGATTATAATTTCCAGATATGATAAACTCTGGCTTGCATCTTTCCTGAATTTTTTAAAGTTACTCGTCTTTTTGGCCTTGCCATTTTTCCTTAATAATAATAATTCTGAAAATATTTAATGAAGCGGGAGTATTTGTTGTAATTGACATGTGCATCATTTTGAATTCACTGTGCTGTGCAGTATTTTTTTTGACCAAACAAGATGATTGCATTTTGTTCTTGCACTGTAAAGATCAAATGATTTTCTGCCATTGTTAAATTAAGGAGAATCACTGATTTAAAAGCTTTTACAACCTTCACTGGAGTTGAATTTGCCCCTACTTGCATGTAGAGATTATCATGTTTCCAGCTTGATGAGTGTTCTCTGTGTGTGTCCCCCTCTGTCTCCATTGACATAATGTGGGAGAGTTTTTCCCCCTGTAACTTCTTATGTCCTATCTGAACCTCTGTGTATTTGTCTGCTATAAACATGCCTTAGCTAGTTTTTAATCTATTTGGTTGCTTTCTGGTTTTACAGCTAGATTTGCTAGTCTGTATTCTCAGTATTCCAGCGTTGAGAATAGTTCAGCAGTGACATAGATGTGCATTATTTACAACTGTTCCATTATTCATGAAGCTGCTTCCTAATAAGTTGTCATGGTGTCTTTTTATAGATGTTGCCTATGTCTCATTTTTAGGAGAATGGTGCTTGTGACTGAGGCAAGAATGAACCCAGCCCCATTTCTGACTCCTGTATCTAGATGTTTTGAAATCATGTCCTGGGATTAATAGCTACAGCTCATTCACTTGTTTTGTTTTGCTTTTGCAAGGTGTCCTCCCTTCCTGAAGGAAGTATGCATAAGTGTGCTGCCCTTGCTGTCTGCTTCTCTAGTTGTATTTGTACTTGCACTCATTTAAATGGAAGCGTCAGGCTTCTTAAATGATCTGCCAGACTTTTGAATTACACTGTAGTAACCTGCAACATCTAATCTACATCAGGAACTACACTGCGAAAAAGATCTTCAAGTTTTCTTTTCTTTTCATCTTTTAAACTTATTAAAAACAAACTGTGCTCCTTGTCTTTCCCAGCCCTCCTTGTTGTACAGTGATGCTCTGCCTGCCAGAAGCTACAGGGTTGGTTTTTTCTCCCTTTAGCCACATGTGTAGAATCTGCTCCGCATATGTTGGCCCTGTTGTGTTGTGTCTCAAGAATATCTTGTTAGTCCAGCTCATTCCACTTACTGTTGTCATTCAGCATGTGATCTTCATGACTGGAATGCACATTTGCCTTTGGTGTGTCTGTCAGCTTGGCTCTGTTCGCCCTGCCCTTTCCTCCCACTAGAATCCTGCAGTTGTTGCTGTGGAACTGTAACTATTCGGCAGACTACCTGGTGGGAATAAATCATGCTTGTCTTCCTGCTGCTGGATCATATGTCACAACGAAATGGAGTTATAACATCAGAGCTTTCTGCCTTAAAAACGGGGAGAGGGCTTTCCCTGGTTCTTAATGCTGCAATTCCACAGTGCATGGCAACCCCGCCTATAACGAAAACATAGTGCTTGCCTAACATTCTGAATGCCCATTTTACATTTTAAACAAAACTTTGTATGCAGCTTCACTGTCAGACATCAATATACAGGTTGAGTATCCCGCATCTGAAATGCTTGGGACCAGAAGTTTCTGAGTTTGGATTTGTTGGGATTTTGGAATACGCAAGCAACATAGTATGTACCTGTATTGTATTTGCAAGGCTGGAGAGAGACGCGAGGATGTGTGAAACAGCAGGAGGCAGGGTTTATGCCGTGCACTAAGTTTGGATTCCTGACATTTCACAGATTCTCAGTCTCTCTCCTGCCTTGCATCTTTTTTTTCCAACCACCATCTTGAGGGGGAGAGAGGCCTGTTATGTTTTATTTTGACTTTGGATATTGTATTGTACTTCCTGTTGTACACCGCTTTGATCTAATTTGGAAAAGCGGTATATAAATAAACATTATTATTATTATTATTATTATTATTATTATTATTATTATTATTATTAT
>NC_056522.1:165816800-165839765 GCF_019175285.1 Sceloporus undulatus | reverse complement strand
TTTGCTGCCACCTACCTGGTTCTGCCTTCAAGGTGGCAGCAGCACTCCTGCTTGTTCATCTCTCTCTAGCCTCCCATCTCATTCATTTGCTGATTGTGTTCTGCATGGGAGGCTGGAGAAAGACTGCTGGTTTGAGAGACAGTAGGAGTACCTCTGCTGCTTCCTTGAAAGTGGAAGCAGACAGCTAGTGGCAAAAAGTTTCATGTTTTGGAGGTATTAGATTTCTGGATTAAGGGTGCTCAACCTGTACATAGTCCCTCTGCAAGTGATAGAAGAGTTTAATATTTTGGATTTAAAAATGGCATATTATCAGGCAGTGATATGACCATTACAATATTACAGTATCTGTAGTATTTCTTCAAATTAGTTCAGCCACCATTTGTTCTTTGAATGCAGTTCTGTACATGTCTACTCAGAAGTAAGTCCCATTTGTTTTAGTGGAGCTTACTCCCAGGTAAGTGGGTATAGAATTGCAGCCTTTGCTTTCTTTCACTTGGGTTCCAATGATATTTATTCCTAAACTAAAACTTAATTGATGTTGTCACTTTTTATAGCTAATTTTAATTAGTAGTTTGATGTTTAATAAGCTATGAATGAACGAAACAGGGGTGTTGCTAGATACATACAGACATGGCTTAAAGCATTTCATAGGAGAGAGCATTTTTATTCCATGGTTGTCCACATAATGTTTCTGTTATGAAAGATCTGCTGTTCCGGTGCCATTGTATTTTGCATTTCCCAATATACTCCAGTGTGATAGTATCATTCCTGGTGTATTTTTAAGTCAAAAAAGGGCAACAGTTCATTACAAAATGGAGAATTCTTGGCAGGATTTCAGCAAACAGTGGAGTTAAGATGACATCAATAAGTTTGACTCACTGAAAACATACCAATTTCATGGTTTGTAAATTTACCAGCGTGGATGTTAGAAACCCAGATTATGTAACCTTGAAGTCCCATTCCACAGTGTTATAAAAACAAAGTGAAATATGCACATTGATCCAGCTGAGGCTTCTGTGGAAAAAAAGTAGGGAAGGCAGTTGTCACTGATTCTGTTTCCTCTGCAGCTCCCATCACATTTGTTCCAGAGAAGTGAAGTGAAGGATCCTTGGGACAATAGGAGCAGGGCAAAAGAAATGCTGAGTTTGCAGAAATCACCTCTCTACCATTCTATTCATTGAGCAAGAAATGGTGCATGAAATAAAACCATGTCATACAGCTTTACTTGATTTACTGAGTAGGCCCCTAGTTAACTGATCAGCAGATTCTGAAAAATAGGAATGCCTGTAACAACTTCAGTTAGCAAATAGTGTCTTTGAAGAGATATTCTATCACACAACAGAGGGGATGTCTCTGTGATACTTGGATGCATTTTAAAAAAGAAAGGGTGTGATTTTTCCCCCCATCAGAACGGAACTGTGGTTCAATTCCATATGGAATTGACTGGAATTAGTTAGCTGAGATTTCTTTAATTGTACAAAAGCTATTTTTGATACTGTGCTTTACAAACTAGTTCACATTTTCAGTTGAATTATGAAACAAGGCTATAGTAGACTATCAGCAGATGGGATTGTGACCAAAAGACATGAAATTGTGCAAAGGATCCTAGAGCATAACAAAAAAGACCCACCATCCTATACCATAAGAGATTCCTCAGAGTGCTTAACATGAACCTTGGGTCTTAACTGAAGAGTTCTCTTCATATCCTGCTGTTTTCCAGAAGATAAGGTTCAAGGCCTCACAGTATCAATAACTAAAAGAATGCAAACAAAAATCCATCAGTGATACCTTTATTAGCCAACTGAAATGCACAATATACCTGCTGCAAGCTTTTGAAGCTCCATGGGCTTCTTCATCAGGCAAGATGTTACCAACCAAACATGAGGGGAAAAACAATTGGATATGTTAGTCAGATGCCTTCATGTTATTTCAGTCCTCAGTAAAGATGGTATGATGGGGAGGATAGGCTCCTCCGCCTTCTGGCCATGCGGCAATAGGACGATTTTCAAAGTCCAGGAAATTTAAAGTCCATTTGCATCTCTGTCTTTTACAGTCCAATATGTCTCCATTCCAGTAAGGTCACAGTCCTCTTTGTAGACAGAGAACAATGGATTCCTCAAGAAGTCTCCATGTTTTTGCATTAGGAACATTTTGGTGGTGTAGAGGTAAAACATGAGAATTCAGCCCAAGTTTAAGAAGAAGAAAAATGTTTCACCTTGGTTGAAGTCCCAGTCTACAGGTTCCCCTGTTGCAGCTACAATGTGGTATCTCACAACACAGAAAACATGCAGGGATAGCTGTGTTGGCCATTTAACAAATACAAACAAAAATCCATCAGTGATACCTTTATTGGCCAACCAAAATGCACAATATACTTGTTGCAAGAATCATTTGTGCCCTTATAACTTGTTCTAGTTAACAGCCCAGTCCTGCAATTTTTTGGACCAGTTGAGTTTACTGAGCACTTTCCCAAAGGCAGCCCCATATGGGGGGTATATTAGAATAATCAAAACACAATGTAACTACCAAGGTGAGATCGGACATCTCCAGGAAAGGACAGAGTTGGCACTGTTTTACTTTAGGACTGAAGGTTGTTCCTTGTAAAGATTTCCACTTCTCAGCACCACAACAAAGGAGTTGAGATGGCATCTACTCAAAGGAGTTAGTGTAAAGAATGTATGCCCTTATCTTGTAACTGTTATCCAACATTCCAGGTGGTGGTTGTTGTGTACTTTCAAGTCATTTCTGTCTTATGGCAACCCTAAGATGAACCTGTAATAGGATTTTCTTGCCAAGGTTGGTCTTGGGGCATTGCTTTTGCCTCACTTGAGACTAAGAGAATGTAACTTGCTTAAGGTCACCCAGTGGGCTTCATTGCCGAGTTGTTATGCTGCCCCCAATCTGTCCCTAGTTACTCTGCTCTTTGCTTCCATGAGGGAAGTCCTCTTGTGGTCTAAAACTTGTGAGAATCTTCAAATTTTAATATATATATATTTTTATTTGTTAAATACCATTTACTACAAGAGCTATTTGGGCATGAGGTGCCTAGCAACACTCCTGATGCGAAAAGTCTAACCTCATATTAATTTTGCATGAATTCTGACCATTTTCCAAGTAAGCAGGAAAAGGATGTGGTGTTTCCCACATCTTTGAATTGCATGCAGTTGGCACTGCAGCTAGAGAGAGACTGCTGCTATTTTGTTGCTCCCCTTCACTTCTTTACTTTGCACCTTGCTGCATTTTGAGTCTTTAGATAAATTCTGCCAATCTTGTTCTGACTCTGTTTTTTAATTGTAGGCATCTCTGTATGATGAGAACTTTAACAGTGGGACTCGTCGGTATAGTGCTTCTAGCTCACGTCCTGTAAGATGGCTTTCAGATTTTTGCGCTGGTTTCGTTTCTGTCTCCTGCTAAAACACTGCTGTTATATAATACTCTCTGTCAATAATGTTTTCTGGAAATGCAGTTTTTAGTGGTTATCTGAAGTAGTGACCGCTGCTTCTTTAGAAGTTTAATGGTGTTCTTTCTATCACAAATGGTATCATTAAGACAAGATGAGCCCTTTTTGTAACCCTCTTGGTTTATTAAGCCATGGTTTAATAAACACAGGAGTGTGTGTTGGCATCCATGCCTTTGTCATCTTCCATTGCACATGAAATAGCATTCCCATTATGTCTGAAGCAGAGATTATCTTGTCTAGTGTAAGCTTATTAACCAGGATCCCTAAAACATGGTTTGTTCCTGGTTTAAGATAATTAGTTTTTATCAGACCAGAAATTAACAATTTCAGGAGTAAAGGGGGAGCACTGGTTCAGACAGATCAGGACTGAAGCTTGTGTACACAGCAAGGAGCCAAGAGGAAGAGCAAAGTTTGATGGTCTTAGTGCTCCTTCTGGGCTTACAAGTGAGGACTGTTACATCCAAACTGGTACAGCTGCATTGAGATGAATGTCCGTACTATAGTCTGAAGTATCATGGGCATGCATTGTTCTCACATGCTTTCTCCTCCCCTTTTAATAATTGTATCTTGTTTTATTCAAGCTTGCAAACTTTCGTTCAAACAAGTGCTCCAAGCCAGGTTTACTTTAGTATGCAGTAACTTGGCAGACTCGCTCAAACTATCTCTTGCCAGCACAGTTTGGTTTAATGTAAACAGGAAATAATGATTTATTTGATGTGAAGTAGAAGGTGTTAAGAGTATCACCTGAATTTAGCCAATGTGAAATATTTTCTTTTAGTGTTCTTTAAATCTGCTATGCAATTTATTATTTGTGAACATACAAACAATACTATCAGAAATGCAGATCAATGCCAGGTGATCCGCTTTATCCTCTCACCCCCTTCTCCCTCTGTTCTGTTCATCTGTGGAATTGCAAAATCATTCTACTGAGACAACTGTTTTTAATATTTGAGTGGACAAACCATTTTTAAGTACATTTGTCAGAGTGCAATCCTTCTTTTTTCCTAACATTTTCAATAAATGCGTGGAAAATGCTGATGCTTACTTACAGTTTTGAATGTTCATTTTAAAATAATAGTGATAATAGAAAGATCATTGAACTGGTATCTCATTTTCTCCGTTAAACTTTTTTTTTTAATGCATAGTCTTGGAAGATTGCCCAATTTACGTCTGTAGGGTTAACTGGCTTCCAATCAAAGGCTATTGGGGTCTTTAAACAGTTTGTGTTTATGAGTAAGCAGTTATGTTTATGAGTAACACCCAATTATCTTACTACATTTTTCCTTGATAAGTTTAATAAAGGAGAAGAAACCTTAAGCGTCTTTTTTCATGTATTGCCAACAGTTTATCAAATTCACAGCTGAAGCTGGAATGGAGAGGATGTTTCACTTTATAAAATACAAAATACACATTTATAGTATGTGCCAATTTTAACTTTCATGGTTGACAATGGGGGAAAATAATATTATGATCTCATAGGACAGAATATGTAGAATAGCGCACATGACCACTAACCTGTGTTTCATAATAACCAGCTTATATTTAGGGGCAGTATTTGAAAGCTCCCACTTTCAGTATCTCCTCTCTCTTTTCCTTGCTTTTCCACTGATAAAGCAAAGCAGATGTCATTACTAATATTGTAATGTTCAGACTAATAAATTTAGAGAGTATGCTTCAGAATAGCTAAATAATCAGTTGCTTCTCGGGCCAGCAATTTATGTTATATGTACACAGAGAGAGTTTCTCATCTAGAGTGTACATAACTTGTGTGTGTGTGTGTGTGTGAATGTGATACTTGTGCTTTGGCAATAGGAATGTTTAGAAGACAGACATAGAATCATAGAGTTGGAAGAGACCACAAGGGACATTCAGTCCAACTCTTTGCCATGCAGGAAATCATAATCAAAGCATCCCCAACAGATGGCCATCCAGCTTCTGTTTTAAGGGCATGTATCCTTATCATAGAATGCAACTGATTATTACCCTTGTTGCACTGCGAATCTAGCTATCTTACCCTGGCCCATGTCCTGTAATTCAGGTTGCTATGATGATAGAAGGTTTTTTTTTTAATCAAAGAGAGAGGGAGAAGAGGAAGGAACCCCCCCCCCCAATAAATAACATTGCATTGCTAATGTTAGCAAACATACTTTTCACAACCATTAACTGTCAGAGTAGCACAATTATTGATGCTATTCCAGGTGCAAACCCCAAGCAGCCAATTCTGCAAAACATAACCCAGGGGCTCGACAGACCAAAGGAGCAGCTTCCCGACACCCCTTTAAAATGCCGTTCCTTTTAGAGCTGGCAAAAAGCTGCCCTTGCAGCCGTGGCACAGGTTTTCAGCATTTCTTTGGTGCAGTGTGTATAAATGCTGTGCCAAAGGTGTGCTGTGACACCCCCCCACCATGTGGTCATGCGTGCACCATGATGCCGGCATTGGGGCAGAGTCGGGACATGTGGCATGCAGTCGCCATGCCTCCACTCCATCTCAATGCCAGCATGTTGAGCCGGTCTTTTTTGCCCCTTACTCAGCACAAGTTCTGCCTGACTCTCCACATACTAGTTAGTGATGTATTTTTGAAAGGAGTTTCAGCCAGGAAGAGTTAGGGATGAGTGTTTATGTGTTCCTGTTGGTATTTGCCAGAGGAGATCTTCAGATTCTGTAGTTGAAAACCAAAACATTTAACTAGCTATAAATGTGACATTCCCATTTTAATCCTTATTTTCCACCTGAGAGCTAACATGACCATTCATTATTTTTATTTATTTACTGCCATCACTGTACATGGTACTTTACAAGTTAGAGAATAACAAAACATTTCCCTGCCCTCAGGTTTACACTCTAATAAGACCATGTCACAAAAGAAAAAGGGGACAGCAGTGTGGGAAGGGGGTTAAGTCCAGCAGATAGTGCTCTTCTTCTCTCCCTCAGAGGCGAGGGTTGTGGCAGTTGGGATGGAGGGAATTTGGGATGTCCAGAATTTGATATTTGGCTCAGATATGAGAATATTGTTACACAGTCTTAACATTTTTGAGCTCCAGGGGTTCAGGCCATTCTCTCATGTCCCTCCAGATAAAATATACGAAAATGCTCCAGTGATTGTGGGAACTGGAGTCTGATAACAACCATGGGTGGGTGTGCACAAATGATGTTGTGTTTATATCAATGCATACCACTTGGCTATGTAGGTGATTGTTATAGAGGGGATCTGCTAGTGTATTATTATCCTGCATGGTGTTTTCTGTATTTTTAAACTCAATCTGTTTTCTCTTCAGTGTTTATGTTGACTTTGCAGCGTTGAGACATTTACACAAACATTCTTTAGCCTCATGTTTTCTTTGACTTACCAGAGCTGCTAACAATCTTTCTGACCTCCACTGTTCTAATGCTTCTTCTCTCTCATCTCTGTTTGATGCATTCTTTGGGTATATGTGGGCAGCCTTCGGAGTACAGTTGCTACCTTGGCTCAGGATCCCGAGCTTCTTCTAGAGCAAGTTCTGCTCGTGCAAGTCCTGTGGTGAGCATTTCTTTCTGCTTTCTCTTACCTCTTTGCATTGCTTTTTCTTTGCTTTACAAGGCAGTTTCTATTTTTGCAGAAGCTATCAATATATGGTTACTAAAGTGTATTAATTCAGTGGTTCTCAAATGGTGGAGCAGGAGTTGGGGGAGGGAGCAAGAGTTGGAGCCTCTGACCCTTCCTCCTACTCCTCCTCTTCCCAAACCTTTTTATCTGTAAAATTCTAATTTAAACAACGTTAGTCCCTTTATTTGTTGTTGTTGTGTGCCTTCAAGTCATTTCTGGCTTATAGTGACCCTAAGACTATCCTATCATGGGGTTTTCTTGGCAAGATTTGTTCAGAGGGGGTTTCCCATTGCCTTCCCTGAAGCTGAGATTGTGTGACTTGCCCAAGGGTACCCAGTGGGTTTCATGCCCAAGCTGACAATCGAACCCTGTTCTCCAAAGCTGAATGCTAAAGTACGAATATATATATGAATGTGCAAATGAAAATACTCACAATAAGCAAACAAAATATTTTATGTCAGCTGGAGGGGTGCAATGCCTGCATGTAGTTGTAACGGAGTCACAAGGATAAAAAATTTGGCTATTACTGTATTAATTCATAAATGAGACTGTACAGCTGTAAACTGTGAAGCTGTTTCACAGAGGGTTTCTGCTCCTAATATGCAAGGTGATATTATTAGATATTACGGCAAGGAGAGTTAAAATTAAATAGGTGATCATCTGTCCGACTAATCTCTAATGCTTTGCTTCTGTCCTTGCAGCATTCTTTGTAATATTACCCTGAAATATCAAACAGTTCACTAGGCATAAGTTAAAAATGTGAAATGTTTATTATCTCCATAGTTATGGGACAGTATTTTAAATGTGTCTGTGTGAGAGAGATGTCATTCATTGTCTCTAAAGGGCTATATGGACCGCCCCTTCAGCTGCCCCTTTACTAGCCAGATTGAGGCCGCGGCAACCTCACGCCACGGCCTTGATCCGGCTTCTGGATAGCACAAAAAGGAGTCACAAAAAGCATTTTCTTCTTGCACCCTCCAAGGGACACCATAGCAGCGGTGGTGCGGCTTTATGACTCCCCTTCAGTGCTGCATCATGTGGATATAGCATCGGAGGGGGCATCATGATGGTGCGCGCTGTGTGGACTGGTGCATGACAAAATGGCATTATGGAGGCGGGATTAGGGCATCCAGCATGCAGATGCTGCGCCCTAACTCCACCCACAAAGTGCCAGTCTGTATAGGGCCTAACTCTGATTGACCACAGGCTGTGCCTTTAATAGCAGCTGATGTAAGAAAGGTAGTAGTCATAATTCCCTGGTGATTTTAACTGATTTTTTCTTAGTAGGTATAAAAACATACAAGTTGAGGTTTATTTAGAGCAATATTAAAAGTGTAGGATAAAAGGGAGGAAAGGAGGGGTAGGAAAAAATGGAATGTGGCAGCACCTTTAAGACTGATTTTTATTTTAGCATGAATTTTCATGGAGATAAACCTACTTCAGATGCAGTGCAGAGTGGTATTAAAGGCTCAGGTTATAAAACATACTTATACTGTTGTGGTAGTGGGGATAGAATGTAATAGAACCCATAAAGATGTAAATCATGTCCCTCCTTCTAAATTTTCAAAGGGCTCGGTCAGATGATACAGTTCTTTCAGATATTTACAGAGCTCAGTTAGTATTGATATATGAAAGCAATAAATTTGCTTTCCCAAAGTCAGTTTCCCTGCATTCAAAACACACACTGAGAAGATTGTTTTTGTTACATGTGCAGTAGCGAGGACTCTTGTATTAATATGTAGTGTGCTATGAAGTCATTATCAGAAACTAACTTGGCTACTTCTTTTAAAAATCTAGTAAACACTTTGGCTAGCTCTACCTATAGGGAATCTTTTTTGATGGGTTTTCGGGCTCTGTGGCCATGTTCTAGAAGGGTTTATTCCTGATGTTTCACCTGCATCTAGAAGATGCCAGCCACAGATGCATGTGAAACATCAGGAATAAACTCTTCTAGAACATGGCCACAGAGCCCGAAAAACCCACAAAAAACTATGGATGCTGGCCATGAAAGCTTTCAACTTTACCTATAGGGAATGTTGTTTAGGGCTAAAGGTAGCCTAAACAAAGGCACAGAGGGAGGGTTGTAACATTCTGGCTTCCCACTTAATCTGAATCAAGTTTCAGTGTGCAGTTGAAAAACAGAAATGTTTCAACACTGAGTAATTCTGTAAGGGTTCTAACCATCCCAGGCATTCTGTAAAGTACTTAATTCTCCTGATTTCCCATATCACCCAACTATACATTCATAATCTTTTGGCCACTGGCCATGGGCACTCCTCATTGGACTGTTGTTTTTCCTTGGGGGGTTTTGTACTTTTGCAAAACGTGGAATTTCCCCAATTCTGCTTACATCCTTTCTCTTGTTTCTGATTAGCCTCATCTTGGTAAATCAGCATCTCTGTTACTCTGTATTTTAATAGAACATAATTGTATACTAATATACAAGTGGGACCTGTAACAGTATTATTACAGTATGGAGAGCTCCTCTCTTCCACCTTTTCTTTTTTAAAAAAATAATAATCTTTATTAATTGAATACAACATAAAATGTTACAATAAAGTTTCAAAACGAAACACCTGAACTCTTATCTTGATTGATTTGTTGGTCATCCTTTAGTTCCTAGGATTTTAACACGTGCTTTTTCCTTAAGCTATGTAAAAAACAGCTGTATCGTTATGTATTACATACAACATATAAAAAGAAAAACAAGATCAACTAAGGCACAAATTGATAAAACATTCTCATCGTTACCTATCTCAACACAAAATCTTGTGCCTGCTTAATTAGTTAATACATATTAAGTTTTAGAAGCCTCAGATCTTATTCTTGAGTAAAATGCTTTGTCGGGGGTGTCATTTGTTTGTTTACAGACCTGTAGTAGTAAAAAAAAAAAAGAATAAAAATATGGGAAAGAAGAAAGAGAATGTCATTACACAGATTATCATAACGAGATTATGAACTATTAAATATCTAATAAATTTGTTTTTATGTTCCATTTCATTTCCCATAAAACCAAAACTTTTTTCCAACCGTCTTTCCTTTACATTATATTTTGCTCTTGTACCTGACAGGAAATCTTGTCTAGCTCTCTATACTCATTCACCTTTTGCATCCAATCATCCCACGTTGGTCTTGCTTCGGATTTCCATAATTTGGCTATTGAAACCCTTGCCGCTATAACTAAATACAATTTTATCCTCCATTATTTATTTCCATCCTGTGCTTTCAAGGTCGAGGTCATATTAAGTAAGTATAATTTAGGGTTCATTGAAAAAGATATCCCAAAAATCTGCCTGGTTGTCTCATGGACTTCCTTCCAAAATTTCTGAATCTCTTCCACCTTTTCATTCTGTCTCTGCTGCCTTTGTGCACTTCAGGGCAGCTGTTGAGTCTGTATCACACCCACATTTGTGTCACCCTTCTGACTATTGATCATAAGTTATTGAAGAGAATCCAAGGGTGGTATAATAATTCCACTTTACATATTAAAACAACAGTCAAGGGCTGTCTCTCAGAATCCATTCCTGTTAATAAGGATGTCTACCAAGGTTGCCTGCTTGACCCCCTTCTATTTAATTTATATATTAATGACTTAAATGTTTCTGTATCAGGTACAGAGATTTTCTTCCCTCGTCTGCAGGAGAAAAATATCAGCATCCTGTTTTCTGCAAATGGTGCTTTACTTCTTCCTTACACATGCCTTGGGAGAATATTGTACAAAACAATTGTTAGATGGCAGTTATTCAAAAACCAAAATAATGGTGTTTGGAAAGAGCAGGCAAAAACAGAGATGGCAACTTAATAATCAACAACTGGAGCAAGTTAGCTATTATAAATACCTGGCGGTAACATTTAAATGGTCTTAACAAGTCTTTTCTGCTTGTTAAATTTTCAGTGCTTAATGAATGAAGAATCTGAATATCTTTCAAATGCCTGACACAGAAGGAAAGGATCCAAATTAAAACTTTTGATTGAATGAAACATTTCAGAAAAACAAAAGCTTCAAACTGGATTTAAGAGATACGTTTTCATCAGTGGAATAAAACAATGTCCAGATGTGACCAAAAAGTATTCTTCGTTAATATTCACGTGCATAACTACTGTGCGGATAAGGCAATAAATAAATGACTATTAAGACTTCAGGCAGCTAGTGGAATCATGCTGAAAGTTTGAGGGGAATCTATTAGTCAGAAAACGTCTCCCTGAAATTGAGTTTTGCTGTCTTGTTCTCCGGTTATTAATTTTTTCATCTCTTTTACTCTAGGTTGAAGAAAGGCCTGAAAAGGACTTTGAGAAGGTAAGAGAGAATCTATGGAATGGCTGTGTTGTGAATTGAAGCATATTATTTTGAATGATATTTGCAAACTGAGGCTGGCATTCTGTATTGCAGTTACACATTTGTAAACCAAAATTACAGATTCATAGCCATTCTCTGTTCACTCATTAACACTATGTAGTTACACTCATGGCACTGTTGCCATGATCATAAATGCCCTCCCAAATCTACTTTATGAAGCCACAACCACACTGAAAGATGAAGGTCTCTTTAGTTGGCACAAGAGGGGATGTTTTCCACCCGAATCCCACCACCGAGGGAAGCTGTACATTTGTTGCGATTCCTTGTCACAGTCTCACTTGCTGGCAGGAGGGGGATGGAAACATTATCTTCCTGAGTCCAGATCACCAGCTGAAGAGATGTCCATCTGTCTGTGCAGCTGCTTCCTAGTAAAGTAGGTTTGGGGGGAGGTCTTGGTTATGCATTTTTATCTAAGTAGACATTGTAGAATATGAGTCTTTAAAAGTTTGAAAACTGAAGAACAACAATGAGATTCCTTGAGTTTTGGAGTTTCAAACTGATTCATTATGCTAGTTTGTGTTGATTTTTTCTCTTCTTTATTTCATGTAGCTATAATGATATATTTATGTCTAATTACTATCGGTGGATTCTGGAATTCAAGAATTCTGACTATGTATTTCCATCTATTTTGCTGCAAGATTGAGCTCTAGCAATATTATTCTGGAGATGTCAGTTTCAGAATTGGACAACCTAGCTATTCATATGTTTGCTTTTCTGTGTATATTTGTAGGCATATTATGGCCCAAGAGTTAAAGAAAGACTGATAACTAATAGTCATTAAACAGAACAGAAATGTTTCTGCTAGGAACAGTGTGATCCTGGCTTACGGGAAGTAGATAAAGCAGTTTCTCTGTTAAGATGTTTTAAGAAACTGATTTAACTGGCCAAGAATCTCTTAAGCAAGAAGCACATGAGGAGAAAAAAGCAAGAGTGTGGGTTTGAGCTAATTGTTTGTTCATTTCTAACCATATTTGTTGGAACAGCAGCATTACAGCTAAATAAGGGCACAGTGTGCAATTAAATGAGCCAACACCTAGCATATTTTTCCTGTTTGCCTTTCCTGTGAATAGCATATTTTTCTTTTACTGGATGTATTTCTTTTCTTTTTCTTTTTCTTTCTTTCATGTTTTCCTTTATTCAAAGCACCAGAGAACACCTTGACATTAAGCATCACATTTCTTGTGAATAAATATAATTGCAGCAAGAAGCTTTCCCCTTTCATATTCCACTGGTCCATTTTCTGATGTTGCGAAGTATTGGGTAACGAAACTTGTGTTTGGCCATTGGCAGAAACTATTAAGGCTCTAGATTGATAAAGAATGGTGTTAACTAGGAAGCCCAATCCACTTAAGGCTCCATCATGCTAGACTAGATTATAAACGGGTGGAGATGCAGTCCCTTTTGTTAAAAATATAAATGTTCATTAATTATAATGATGAAAGAGAATGTGGATTATAAGCAATAAGAGCAAAAGAAAGCTTATGATCTTTCCTCAATGTCATAAGATTTCCACGTACAACAGACACAGGTCTTGGGCAATATTATGCACTCTACCTCTCAAGGTAAAGCCACAATAAAGTAGCAATGCAGCTTGTCGTGGAATTTTCTTCTCAAGTTCTAGAACAGGGTTGGGCAAGAGGAGAAGAGTATGGGGCAGTTTCCCATCCCCAAACACCCTCGCAGGCCGCACTCCTATCTGAACGTGCCAAAATACCCGCTCCTTGTATTACTTCTTATTGTCATTTTGAAGGAGAAATGTTAGGAAAGCAAGGGCTTTGGGGGACTGATGGGGTCTTAATGGGCTGTAAAGTGAGGTCTGGTGACCACTTGCAGCCCACAAGCTGCAGTGTCCTTACCTTGTTCTAAAATCTGCCAGAAGGGGAAAAAACAGGAAAAAGGAAAATAATTCCCTGCATTAGGAGTGAAGCAAAGAAGGCCAACTCTCATAGAAGAGCATAAACACTCTTATCCCAGAAACAGGGTTAACTCTGGAAAAAGAAATTCAATTGGTACCTGCTTATACTAGGCATTCCCATCTCTATGCATAGGAATATAATCCTTCCATGGCTTCAGCAAGAGGCTCTAGTAGAAAACTAAGAAGTGTTTAATCCCTTCATTACAGTTGTCTTCCAATTGTGACATCAATATACAGTGGTACCCCGGGATACGAATGCGCCGCCTTACGAAATTTCCGGGTTACGAAAAAAATCCATTGAAAAAAACTGTACCGGGTTACGAAGGTTATTTCGGGTTACGAAAAAATTTTTGGTGCTTTTCGGCGCTTTTTCGCACGAAATCGTGGCTTTCGCTATTAGCGCCTATGGGTTTTTCGGCTTGCGAAGATTTTCGGGTTACGAAAGCGGCGGCGGAACGAATTAAATTCGTAACCCGGGGTACCACTGTACCAGTCCAAATGCAACCAAAGACTTACTGTATACTATTACCTACCTCTATATAATTGCAGGGAGTTCGTACCGTGTCAAGTTTGTCAGCAGCTACACTGGCCTCTCTAGGTGGAACTTCTTCCCGGCGAGGCAGCGGAGATACCTCAATTTCAGTTGATACTGAAGCATCTATCAGAGAAATTAAGGTAACATGTTTTTTGAAAGTGGATGTCTGTAAGGTGTGCTTGTATCCAAAAGGGCTGTGCCAAACAAAAAAATGGCCTCTGCCAAACAGTGTTTGTAACTGAATATTAAAGCATTGAATGTTCAATTACAAATATTTAAGTATTGAATAAAATTGAATATTAAAGTATCACCTCTACATTATATTGAAAAGTAACCCAGTGGTTTGCTTGTCACAATGTTTTACCATTTTCTTTAGGATATCAATGAGTTAAAGGACCAGATTCAGGATGTACAAGGAAAATACATGCAGGGATTGAAAGAAATGAAGGTACAGGTTTACTGTAGAGTGAGCTTGTGGGATTGATTTCACTAAACAATCAGAGAGGCAAGAAGAACTGAATGGGAGCTAACCTGCATGTTTTCTTTCAGTATTGTGGAATTGCATACTAAACTTATAACAATGAATGTTGCATATCTTGTTGTGTCCTGATAACTTACAGTTCTAATTGACAGCTGGTAGATTAATTGTTCATTTCAGAACATAAATACATAAAACACCTTAACAGGTTGGACAAATACAATAGTCATCATACTTTTGCATGATTCATACTACTGTTTTGGATCCTGTATCTAATCTTATGAAACTAGATGTTTAAAGAATATTTTAAGATGTAAATTGACCAACTCGGTAAAATAGGTGGCAGTGCAACATGCTGCAGAAATGTAGATGACAAAACAGTGTAGTTCCTAAGACTGTGAGTGATGATCAAGAAAGTTCCCAGTTTAAATCTTATCTCTGCCATAAACCCACCAAGTGGTCTTCAGCAAGCTACAGGATCAGCTCCCGCTTGACATCTGTGGATAATTAAATTGGTCAGTCATGACATAGTTGTAAGATAGAAAAGAATGTGTGTAAAGCCTTTAAACACTTGAAATGCACCTTTATTATATATGTATACATACACACACACAAATTATATACGGTTGGCCTCTCACATTTGCTGGGGTTAGTGGCACAAGACCCCTGTGAAAGTGGTAAATCCCCGCCCTTTTTTTTGTAACCCAAGAGAACGGCTCCCTAGGAATCTCTAGATCCTGCAACCGAATTCAGTAGTCAACATCCACCATGCTGGAGGAGCTACAGGTGCCTAGAAAAGTGTTTTTTCCAAGAATCTCTAGGTCTGTCAGCATGGCTTCTGGCAGATGTTGACCACAGAGTTGTTCTGGAGGACCATGGATTCCTGAAGAGAACTTATTAACCAAATCCGCAAATGTCAGATTTGACAAAACCTGGAGGGCTGACTGAATTAGAATAATTATTTTAAACAGCTTGCTTATTTGTCTGTCTTTTCATGAGCAAAAATACCTTTTCCCATTATACATCCATCCAAAAAAAGGGAAAAAATGTCTCTGGCCTTTATTGCATTTGGGTCCTTGAGTACCTGGTGTGTTTTACTGTTTTACAAACGTCCCAGTTCAGTAATATTGCTTTAATGAGTGACATTCTGCCTTTCCTGTCCTTAAACCTTGACTGACATAATTAGACTGCACCCCTCCCACACTGTTAAATGTGAAATTATCCACAAAAACCTTAATGCTGAGTTTCATCTCAGTGCAGAGAAACCCATCGTTCTTCCACAGCATTCCCTATTTGATACTACTTCTGTACTCCATACAAACAAAATTTAGATATTGCACATCCTGAAATACCTTCCCCTCCCAAATAGATATGTGAAGGCCTGGAGGAAAAGAAGTGAAATTCCAGGGTGTGTGTGTGCTTTTTTCCTATTTCTGGAAGCCTTTTTCCTGAACAAGTTGAAAGAAATGGATTATGCAATATTTCTTTTAGAATGAAAAAAATAAATGTTTAATGAAAGGTGTTCATACACTCAGTCCTCTTGTATTATTTGGAAAACTTATGCACCAGGTATACATTTAGGTAAGACTATCTGCAGTAATTTACATCACTGTTATTTCTGGTCTTGATTTCCTTTTCTTAGTTCATTTTAGAGGAATGATGGCTT
This sequence comes from Sceloporus undulatus, assembly GCF_019175285.1. NCBI lineage: Eukaryota > Metazoa > Chordata > Lepidosauria > Squamata > Phrynosomatidae > Sceloporus > Sceloporus undulatus. The sequence continues at coordinate 165,823,770 of NC_056522.1, read as the reverse complement.
TATGTCTGTTTGGCACTGTGAAGGACAGAAGAGACAGAATAATTTTCTTTGTTCTTACTAATACTGATGTTTTCTTAATGTGTGGCTTGTTTGGTGGAGGGGTTTTTGTTTGTTCGTTTTTGCCGGCTCCTTATAAAGTAGCAAAAGCAAATTGGTCCCTTTTAGTTTAGGTCAGTGATGGTGAACCTTTTAGAGGCCGAGTGCCCAAACTGCAACCCCAAACCCACTTATTTATTGCAAAGTGCCATGTCCCACTGGCTTTCTAGTAACAAACTCTGTGCTGGAGCGACGGCACATGCGCCCACAGAGAGGGCTCTGAGTGCCATCTCTGGCACGCATGCCATAGGTTCGCCATCACTAGTTTAGGTCTTCCTTATACTTCAGGATCTTGTAGCTCCGTGTCTAGCAATATTTTTTAAAATAAAATTCAATTTGTAGTTGTTTCCTAATTAAACTACCTTGAATCGAACACGAAACTTTTATGTCAAGCCACATTATATATAGTGTATTTTATGCTTCTAAAGTAACAAAATGACTTTCAGTCTCTAAGGAGTGTTCATTCTACATTTCCCCCCATTTTTCTGAAAACATCTGTCCTTACTATCTCCCCCCCACCTTCCATAATCTTTTACTGTGGCTTCTAAATGCCCAGAAACTTTACATCTCTACACCCAAAGATGACTGTAAAATGTAATGTGACTATTAAAACTGGACTTATCAAGACAGCAAAAAAGGGTTGTCTTGCTAAACGATAGATCCTTAGCTGTAAGCCCTAGTAAAACTTTGTTTAATTCCTATTGAAAATATACTTTCAGTGTAGATTCAAAAGTTTTAAAGCAGTTGGACTTGATTTGAAAGCTTGAAAGTACTTTTTAATCTCATTTATTTCTCATTTTTAGGACTCCCTAGCTGAAGTTGAAGAGAAATATAAAAAGGCTATGGTGTCAAATGCCCAATTAGATAATGAGAAAACCAATTTCATGTATCAAGTAGACACCTTAAAGGATGCATTGTTGGAACTAGAAGAACAGCTTGCAGAATCCAAGAGGCAATATGACGAGAAAAGTAAAGTAAGTGGCACTAAATGAGAAATCTCATATGATGATCTCATCAGTTTTGTAGAAGAAAAGTGAGTGTTTTTCTAAATCTCCTTAAGATAACATTCACCACGGTGACTAGATTTTGTGAGCTCTTAAATCAAGTTTAGTTAAAAGTACCTTATCCTCAATGGATATATTGCTAATCCATGGCAAGTTCACACATAACCTAGGCATATGAGATGAAGTATGTATCAATACCCTATGGTTTTGTTTGCCTTCCTCCAGTTTCTCTCTAGTTCCCACTCTAATCTATCTATCTATCTATCTATCTATCTATCTATCTATCATCAGATAAATGACATCAGTGCAGCCTATTCATATAAATATTTGTGCATTCAGACCTTTGGTCAAATGAAAGGCTGTATATGCTTGGGATAGTTCTTGAGCCTCACAAACATTGCTTCTGTGGCTAACCATGATCATAGTTTATATACTGACTTAGCATTTAAGTTTATTAACAACAAAAGAAAAAGAAATGTTACTCAGTGGGGATATCTGGTGTATTGAGAAGGGGTAATACTACAACATTCCTACAAAATTAATTTGGTCTGTAAGAAGAAGCCCACAATGATTGTAGAATTCTTACTTTGTAGGATTTTGAGAGGGAAAAACATGCTCACAACATATTGCAGTTCCAGTTCATGGAAGTCAAAGAGGCTCTGAAGCAAAGAGAAGAACTACTTGCAGTAAGTAAAGTCTTAATACTGGAAAACAAAATGTTTTCACCAGTGGATTATATGCTTATGTATGAAATATGGAGAAGTATTTTTCTAGCTTTAGATTTTTTCATAATAAGTAATTATTCAGGAATTAATTACAATGGCAAGCCTCTATGGATGGTAGAGGCTTGCCTGGCAATAGAATCAAGAAGCTTTTAGTAGATAATTCGAAGTCAAATTCTCATTTGGTGCTGTCCAAACAGAACATCAGCTATGTACAGGGAGAACTTCCCCTTTCATTTTTCATATGCGTGTAACCTTTTTCTTTTTTGAAATGTTTAAAATACTGCAGGCTCGCACAATAACTTGGTGTAACTTGTACTCACATTCCAGTGACTGATGTTCTGAATTAAAGAACTGTTTCTTGCCTACCTACTAAAACACTGTTCATGCTGCCTAAAGAGAACTTGTTTACTTTCATTATTTAGAACCCTGGAGTTGACTATCAGAAAAGGAACTGGAAGCATGATTGTTATTGCGTGCCTTCAAGTCATTTCCAACTTATAGCACCTTTATCACGTAGTTTTCTTGGCAAGTTTGGTTCACAGAGGGTTTGCCTTTGCCTTCCTCTGAGACTGAGAGTATGACTTGCCCACGTTCACCCAGCAGGTTTCCATAGCTGAGTGGGAATTTGAACCCTAAACTCCAGAGTCCTGGCCCAACACTCAAACCTCTACACCATACTGGCTCACACTGGAACCATTACTGGGATGAAAAACCTGGCTAGAGGAATAACAATTGGGAATAGTTTAAATCTTTTAAAATGTCTTTATAACCAATCAAACCTTTTCCAGGTGAGTTAGTGGATTAAGAAGAGAATTCTGGTAATGGTTATACCAGTGGAAGATCCAAAGTACTTGCTTCTTAAATCAGATATTAGTGCAGTAGTACTTTCAATCTGAAAATCTGCAACATCTGTGACTCCTTTTTCCAACATCTACCTAAAAAAGAGAGTCAAGATGATCTGGATCACTTTAAAAACTGATATCTGTTCTCCTATAATCAAAATAGGATGGTAATGATGACCCACACTTTGACAGCTGTGCCAAAGTTAGATCTGAAGTATTATGGACTTCCTACCAAATGCTCAGATTATCTATTAAAATAAGTGTTAAGAGATTCAGTGAGTGTTAACTGGTATTTATATACTTCTTTGTGGTCTCTATGACTCACACATAGGATTCCTGTGCTGGCCCAACCTATCTTTGGAAATTTCTAGAGCTAAGATCTCTTTGGTAAAATCCCCGCCACCTCCTCCACTGCGCATGCCCTAAATCAGTGATGGTGAACCTATGGCACGCGTGCCAGAGGCGGCACTCAGAGCCCTCTCTGTGGGCACATGTTTGCCAGAGTTTGTTACTAGAAAGCCAGAGGGGCATGGCACTTTGCAATAAATAAGTGGGTTTTGGGTTGCAGTTTGGGCACTCAGCCTCAAAAAGGTTCACCATCACTGCCCTAAATGGTTCCCCTCAAACATCCTCCATTCTCTTTTCTCAGCTGTTGTGGCTGCATTATGGGAAGTTCTTTCATGAGCTACCGATTCTTTGGCATGTTTCTTCTTCCTTGGCTTTTTTCCTACCCTTTTCTTCATTGAGGGAGTTCTTGAAAAAGTGCCTTGACCGTAGGAAGAAAATTCCCTGAACAGACAACCACTGTGAGTGCCTTCTTTGCTTATTCATGCATTGCAGAGCCTTTTGCCATCAGGCAAATAGAAACAGAGTGTCATATCTTAAAGTCCTTCTTTGACAGTCATCTATTCAGATGTCTGAACTCACCAATCAGAATAGGCCTTTGTTTAAGCTTTCAACAGGCTTTGCTTTGTCCTCTGTGGTACCGTCAGCTTAAATATCCACTGCACCGGTGGATCAAGATGGTACCAGGAATGTTTCTCAGTCTCAGTGCTTTTGGACCCACTGGCAGCCTTTGATATTGACAGCCTTCAAACCTACCTGAGTGCATTCAAGGTCTGCTATGGTGCTGAAACCCTTACCATCTGTGTTGCTTCAAGGCTTGTCCATTTCTCATGAATCTGACAAGACTTGCCTTTCTGAAAATTCAGACCATCTGGCCCCACACAAGAAGCTGAAGCGTATCAACTTCCTCTAACTTCTAGAATATGTTAAAGTGTTCAGGGACTTGGAGATCCTTCTTCTCAGTCATCAGGTCCAGACCACCATGGACACTACAATCATTTTTAGTGAACAAGCAAAGGGGCATTCACTTAACTTACCACCCAGTTTGGAAATTGGTACATCCTGGCACTTTAACTAATGGGGAAAGACAATACTATTGCTGACATCCTCAGCAAGTCCCATTCACAATCTCACAAGTGGAAACTAGTTTCCTGATAATTTTCAAGAGATATTCATTCTGTGGGGCCACCTGATGGTGAACTTATTTGCCAGTACAGACATTCATCAATGCCTTGCAACTGAGCTTGAGTACCACTTTGTTCAAGCCCCTTGGGATATGTGTTTCTTTTCAGCTTGAACCAATTCTCTCCTTTATTCAGTTTGTCCCTTTCCACTAATCACCTTTCCACTAATCACATTTTGTCCCTTTCCACTAATCACCAGATGAAGATCAGAGACCACAAGGCAGACTGTATCTTAGTGTCACCATGATGGCCTCTGCAACCCTGGTTTGCCATGCTTCTGGATTTGTTTTGATGCCATTTCCACCGACTTCCTCCTTGTCAAAACCTCTTTACTCAAGCAGTGGGTCACATCCGCCATCTGGACAACTTCACTCTTCATCTCATCGATTGACAGATCTCTTCCCAAAGGCACTGTTCATTATTTGTTCAGTACACAGGAAGTCTATCAGGAAGTCATACTGTTACAAGTGGATTTCCTCTCCTTCCTGTGGACTGGCATCAAGTTTCAAATAACCATGTTTTGCAGTTTCTGTCTTCCTTGGCAACTCAGTGATTTTCCCTTTCCTTCATAAATGTATATGATGAAGCCCTCATGGCATTTATATGCCCAACAGACTTTTCCTCTTGGTATATGCATCTTTTCATTAAAGGCTTTTTTCAGGGGTTTGCAAACCTCCCTGGCCACTAATCACTCCAGCCTAGGTTTTGTGACTGGTTCTCTCTCAGTTAACAAAGCGTCCCTTTGAGCCACTTGTGACTTGCAACTTGAGGCTCCTTATGTGGAAGATGTTATTCCTTGTGGTGATCTCCACAGCTAGAAGGTCAAGTGAACTGCTGCTTTGCACATCAACCCACCCTTCCTCCAGTGTCATAAAGATAAGATGATCCTATTTCCTAATCTCCGGTGAATGAGTTACAAAGACCATGAAGATGAAAGGCAGGTTGCTTACCTGGTTCTTCAATTGGTCATATGTGAACTCACACAACCCCATTACCTCCCCTTTGTTTTACATTCAAATTCCTTAGTTACTATTCTGCTCTGGCAGATGGGGAACTGAAAATGCTTGAATGAGAACCATGTAGGGCAAGTGTGGTGGACAAGGAGGCAGGGCTTCTACCAAAGAGAGATCTTAGCTCTAGAAGTTTCCGAAGAAAGTGTGCAAGGCGTTCCATTTACCAGAGGTCACAGATGACCACTGGAAGAACCTTCCCCGACTCCTCGGTGCCTTTGGGAATGGGTTTGCCTTTGTAGAGTGCTGCTGAGGTAAGCAGGAGATAGATCTTGCTCTTTGCTCACAAGCCCTCTTGCTACTGACTAAGCTACAAGCTGGCTCTTGCACTCTGTACTACAGGGTAACATAGAGTTTTAGTTTACCTCAAGAGGGAAAGTTTTGGAATTGCAGGGCAGAACCATGGAATTTGTGGAAGTAGGTAGTTTCTTTGTCTTAGCCTACTTTTTTTTTTTAAATTAATTGCTCTTTGTAAATATTGCAACTCTCAATTATTTTCCCCCTTCTGATTAACTCTCTTGTCTGCTTTCTGTCTCTTTGTTTCCTCCTGCATCTCAGGAAATCCGACAACTGCAACAGAAACAAGAGGGCTATGTCAGGGAAATCTCTGATCTTCAGGAAACAATAGAATGGAAAGAGAAAAAAATAGGGGTAGGAGTCACAAACATATTAGAAAATTGTTCATATTTTTGAACAATTTAGAGAATGTTATGAATGCAGAAAAGCTCATTCCCATGGGCTGGGTGCAAAAGAGTCCCTTGTAGAGTGCTGCTGATGTTCTCCTTCGTGCACATCAGGGTTTAGTGAATTCCCCATTCTAACTATAGCTACATCTGCTACGTTGGAAATGTTTTGCTGTGGGGGAGGGTTCATTCAATTTTCCCAGATGCCTAAAAAATAATTCCTATCATTTTGGATAAACTTTGAATTAAATGGCTCACAGTGTAACAAAATGCACACAGATGCTCTTTTTCCCCCCAATTTTTTTCATTGATTTAAACAAACATATATCTTTTTTGTAAGGCAGTTTTGCGTCCTTTTAAAACTAAGTAGTGGCTACTAAGCAATCTTCATGAGTAATGAAATTTGTAACTTTAGACTAGAATTCAGAAGCCAGAAACACTGCAATAGGAATATTACAGAACTTGAACAAATATCTTCGAAGTTGCTTAATTTGCATGCTTTGTTCATAGAAGGCTTTGAATTGTATGCTTTCAGATGAATTGTTAGTGATGGTGGTTTGGAATTCCTTCAGGAAATGTAACAGATTTTAAGTATATAATGGAAAATGAAGTGTAGCCCTTCCTACTCACAAGCAATTTTGGCTACAGGTGGCCTGTAGTATTCCATGTTAAACAGTGTCTGCCTAGTAGTGGACAAACGTTATTGTCTTGTGGATGCCTATACCCACTCTGCCCTCTTTTAAAGAATGGATATGTATACTGCTATGCCTTGATCTTGCTCATGGATCACTATCTTTCAAGAAATTCATTAATAGCAATTTAAAACCAAAGAAAAAACTGCCCGAAGGCAGCTTGTGCCTTCAGTGGGAAAAAACAGTATATAAATAAAGTCAACAACAACCATTGCAGTTTAGATAACAAAAGAATTCAGCAACAGACAATAAAACCAACAAAACTGATCAAGAAATTATCTCAATAAATATCAGAGCTATCGGGATAACAAACAGAACAAGAGCAATAATAATAATAATAATAATAATAATAATAATAATAATAATAATAATAATAATAAATCACAAGT
>NC_056522.1:165795991-165816790 GCF_019175285.1 Sceloporus undulatus | reverse complement strand
CAAAGGAACCATTTTCAGATGGACCCAGCAGGGATGCAATCCTCAATTTATCATATAAAAATATGAGGAAACATTTCCATATCTACCAACAGGCAGGCTACTGCATTCTGTAGCTTTCTAGATGGTATGCTGGAGTCCTTGCTACAACTCATTGTACATATGTCCTAGCACTAACACAAAGGCAGAACACCTTTGTAATGAGGCTTTGAGTATAGAGGTAAACATATTTTAATACTCTGTGTGTGTGTAATCTTGTGGCTTTAACAACTGGCAAAACACCTTAGCCATTGAAATGACCGCAGGAGCTTTAAAATTATAGTGACCTATGTGAGCTCATGATTGCAATTATGTACAGTATTTTTAATTAAAAAAAAAGAAGCTAATCAGGAAGCCATAACCATAAGCAAGAGAACCAGAAAATCTTTTAAAAAGCACAATTTGTGATATTAGGCTAGTGATAATGACGTATTTCTGGAACCAAAATTTGTAAGATCAAAGCCCAATATAATGAAACAGACTCCTTGCATTGAGCAGTTCCTGTCTCCACAGTAGTGACATTTGAATATTGCTCAGGCTGTCCAGACATGGTGCACTTATTACTTAGATCTGTAAATATCTTTCACAACATGTACAAACACTGGAAATAAAATTGTTTGCTCCTCTTGCATGTAAATCCCATTATTCTTTGCATATCTGAATTCTACTTATTCTTATTGCTAATTTTCCTTATCTTTATTTCTTCCCTTCTTTTTCTCTGCTTGTTGCCTCTTTACTTTCTGCTTGTTCCTAAAAAAAAACCTCAGGCATTAGAGAGACAGAAAGAGTTCTTTGATACCATAAGAAGTGAGCGAGATGATCTTAGAGAGGAGGTGATTGTGCTGAAGGAACAATTGAAGGTATGCAGAAACAATGAAAGATATAGTACTAAAAGAAACAAAAATCTGTCTCAGAAGTGGTTGGCTAGGGCTAATGATGAGTAATGATGAGTTAATTGTCAAAAATTTGGCAAAGTGAGAACTTACTTGTTTTTTTAAAAAGGTTTATTATACGTTACACCTTTCTCTCAGACGTAATTCAGTTATTTTTAATTAACTAGTAAAGAATAACATTAAATAAAAGCATGTCTTGACTGTTTGACTGAGGCCTTAAGACATGCCCAACTTTGTAAATTATGCAATAGTGTATATGTTATCCTTATGCCTGTAGAACATTTTCTGCTTCAAAACATTTTAGCAAAAATGAAAGTGACTAAAGGATATACTGGGTTCAGAGCAGAGTTGGTAAGAGTTATCTGTGACGCCAGTGTGATACAGTTGTTGGAGTGCTGAGTTTGTGAATAAAGTCCCAACCCTTGTTTGGTTATGCACTTGTCCCTCCATATTTGCTAGGGTTAGGGGCACAAGACCCCCGTGAATATGGAAAAACCACAAATTACAAAAACACCATGTTTTTACCTCTCTAGGAATCTCTAGGTCCTCCAATGCAACTCTGTGGTCAATGTCCGACAGACACTGACCACAGAACTGCAGCAGAGGAGCTACAAATGCCTAGTAGAGTACTATCTCTAGGAATCTCTAGGTCTTTCAGTACAACTTTTAGTTAAAGTTGACTGTAGACTTGCACTGAAGAACCTATATATTCCTAGAGAGGATATATTGATCAAATCCATGAATAATCAAATCCGCAAATACCAAAGCCACAAATATGGAGGGATGAGTGTACAGTCAGCCCTCCTTATCCATCGATTTGTTATCCATGGATTCAAGCATTTACAGTTTGAAAATATTTTAAAAATACATACATTCCCAAAAGGAAACTTTGCATTTGCCGTTTTATATAAGGGATAACATTTTCCTGTGCCATTGTATTTAATGGGACTTGAGTATCATTGAATTTTGGTACCCACGAAAGGGTCTTGGAACCAAACCCTAGCGGATACCAAGCACCCACTGTATATAATTCACTTTAGTTCAGATTTCTTTGGTCAAATCTTACTTTGTCTTCATGAGAAATTAAAATGTTGATGCGAGCTCACTGGAGGGAAAGCAAGGATTCAAGATCAACAAAGAATTACTATTTTTCCAGAGAAGTGTTTGTCTAGCCATTCTGGTTTTTATCACAGTCTTACCAATATATATCATATACTGTTCTTATGCCATTGCCTGTATATGCATGTGCTTTGCACCATCTTTGTTTCAGGTCTTTGCTAATATATTTCATGCCCATGGCACTGTAATGTCACAAGTTACTTTATTTTTGTCACTTTCAGCAACATGGAATAATCCCCAACTCAGAAGTAGCTACCAATGGAGAAACCTCTGGTGGCCTACATAATGATGGACTATCAAATTCTTCCAAGATGGTTCCAGGCACAAGTCACACCCCTGAGGTACCTGTGGATGGTACACTAGGTAAGTGTTTGCTTTCTCTTATATTTTTATGGCTACCATTGCTTGAAATCTTCTATAATCTGAACTAACTAATCCTCAGCATGCTTCCTTTTCAATCACTTCTGTACATTTTACTTTTTGCTTAATGCCAATTATCACTTCAAGCAAATTACCTTTTTCTTTGCCTTTAACAGGGGATGTCAAAGTATTTCCTTTTATTCCCCAAGCCCAGAGGAGAAAGTGATATAAAGACATCTTAGCTGTATGACAAGCATGTACACATTTTGTTTAGACAACTGTAATCCACAATGTCATGAGCAACTCTGAAGTTGCTCTCGTCTCCAGCAGCATATGGAGAAAGCACAACAATAAGATTAGAAGCACTTGAGAGTGTCAGGTTGGACTAGTAATATACATTTCTAATATTGTTTGTGCTGAATTCCATGTTTTACAGAAAAATACTATCTTTTTTTAATATTACAGTGGTAACTTTGAAAGGACTATATTTACCATGAATGCTCCTAATATTTTCCATGGCAATAAAAAAAAAGGGGCAAGAAATACTTAAAACTGCCAGGCAGATCGGAAGAGCAAAGGGCAATATTGAATACATGAAGCCTTTTATTATGAGGAAAATGGAGACACTAAATATGTATCATTCCAAATATATAGTTGTGAACACTGGAAATGCATGGCTCAACTTATGTTTAAGAAGAAAATAATTTTCATCACCTTAAACTTTTATAATTTTTTTCCTAAGTACATTTTTTTAAATTAATTCAACTATTTTTCACCTTAATATATTTAGAATACCAGATGAGGATACCAGTTACTTTGTTCTAGAGAGAGTATTGAAACTCGATCTTTTTATTAGTAAACTTTTCTGATCTTCGATGACCATTTATAGATGCAGTGCAGTTGATACTAGGGATGGAGATGACTTTTGCTGATCATCTTACTAATTCAACTGCTGCTTTGCCTTCACATAATTGGCAAAAGCTGATCTTTCTTAACCAGTTCTTTTGATTCCTTCTCTCTTCTGGGTTTTAAGCGGGGAGGTAAGCACTAAACATAACACAATTAAGCAGTCTCCCTACAATGTGGTCCCTTCAACTTTTTTAATGATCTTTTAGGCAGAGCCAATGAAGTGGAGATGAAAAATGAGAATATGGGGAAAAGAGAAATCTTGCAGAATACTGAGCATGAGGAACACACAGAGGAGACTAAGGAGCAGGAAATTGTACAGGAGTGTTCGGAGATAAAGACGTTGCATGCTGATGAAAAGACGGAGGCAGAAAAAATCACTGATGACAAAGTTGTGCCAACATTGGTATTAAATAGTGTACTTGAGGAACCAGCTGAAATTCATTCAGAGCATGTTGCAGGAATTGTTTATTCCCCTGAAAGTAGTGATGTAGTTGAATTTAGAGTCGAAGGAGGGTCACTTGGTCAGACCACAGAAGTGAAAGCGTTGGATGAAAATGTTGTAAATAAAACTAGTAATCAAAGTAAAGAAACGGATGTAGGTATTGAGGTTGATGAGACAATAAAAACAGATTTAGAAATGCTTCCTCAAAAACAAAATAAAGAAAAAGAAACAGATACTGTAACTGATGAGGGAGAAGACAACAATAATGAAATATTTCAGGAAGCTCTAGATTTTGTGAATGATAGTCAAATGGCAGTTTCCACTCACTCAGAATCATCAGACCTGGCAGATGATATGCTCACACAAGCATCAGCTATTCATTCTAATACTGAACAATCAGAGAACAAGATTGTTGAGAGTGATTTGCTTATCAAAGATGGAAGTATTACGATAGCTAACAAAGCACAGTGGGATGAAAATGAGGCTGGTGGAATTGATGGCGAGAATGAGATGGAAAATGTACTTCAACAGCAAGAGAACAAAGCAGATTCTGCAGTAGAGCATATAGAAACACCCTGTGCTGGGGAACAAACATCAGATAACCTTACAGAGGAGCAAAAACAAGTGGAAATGGAAGAATCTGAATCCCCATCTTCAAACACTGATGCATTCAACAAAGAGGAACAAAGTGAGCAACATATGGGAGCAAGTGAAGATAATGGTGGAAAGAGCCTTGCTAAAGGTACTGAGCAGGAAGAAACTGTAGTAGGAATGCTGGATGAAAATGTATTTTCTGAGAAAAGTGATAAGCAAAATACCATGACAGAGGTCCAAACAGAAGACACTGTTGTAGACAGTGTTAAACACAATGAGGAAAAGAGGTTAGAGCTAGAGGATGACTCTGGAAAATGCAGTGAAATAAAACCAGAATGTATAAATGCTGGCAAAGCTCTGGGCGACATCCTAACAAAACATGAAGAAGGTGTTGCTGATAGTCAAGATAATGAAACACCTACAGACGAACAAAGAACAGAAAAACAAGATGACAGCATTCCAGAAGTGGATGTAGCTGCAAGTATGGTAATAGAAGATGTTGAAGATGTATGGAGGGGGAATGAAGAGGACACGAATCACAGAAAAACAAAAGAAAAAGTTACAGAAGTTTTGCCAGATGTTGAGGCTGCTGATCTGAAGTCTGAGAAAGCTGAATTCGGTGATCAAAAGAGAGAGTCTGACAGTGAAGAAGAACATTTGGAAGAATATCATGAAGCATCTGATTTCAGTGAGTCGTCTTTTGGAGAACTAAAAGATAGTGAAAGAAATGAAAACCAGGGTAATGAACTGGAGGCAAATAATCACAAAAAACAAGAGACACTTGGGACTGCAGAAAGTGCATTGCACCATGAAGCCTATGACAACAAATGTAGAGAGAACGAAAGACTTGCTGGAGAAGATAAAAAGGAAAGCACCTCCCAAATCTCAGCAGATAAAATGGGAAGTGAGAACATGTTGACCGAAAGCAAAAATACACAGCAGCAGAAAGAAGCAGAACCTTTGCAAACTGATACTTCCATTGCTGAGCCACCAGAGGCCCAATGTGAGATGTCAGAAGACACCCACAAAAAGATATTAGACAAAATCAGTTCAGAACAAATTGCTGAATATACATCAGAGCAGTTGGAAAAGCTAGGGGTAGCTGAGTATGAAAACCAATTGGATGCACAGGTGGGTAGGAAGGGTAAAGGTAAATCTCGGGAAGATTGTGTTATATCATAACTTTAGAGCCAAGTTATCATTGCATATTATACACAGCCATCTGATATGTTACAAAGCAAAGGCACTTTTATATAAAAGATTAAAGACACTGTCTAATTTGTAATCTTCATCAATAATAAATGCATATGAACGTTTTTGTACCTCAGGTTTACTCACTGTTTATTGTAACTAAACAAAGCTATTAATAATACTAATTCCTAATGAAGTGCTTCTTTATTTGCCACCAAGATGACAATATAATAGTTGATCTTTTCAGTATTTTAATGACTGCCAGGATTTGAAAGTTATTAGGAACTGATCACTTGTAGGAAACATACTAGTTAATGGTCAGACACATTTACATTTGACCCCATTTCTTACAAAGCACTGTAGCTTCAACATCCTTTTAAAATGCTGATAGTTTGTTGGAAAGTAGTAAAATTGTATCTTGTGCATGTATCTTGGTACATTCCAAATTAAAGTCACTTGTATTGTCAAAAGATAGGCCTGTTACAGACTGCCAAAATAAAGCTGCTTCGGGTCTCTTTGGAGGTATGCTGTTTAAATGATGCATGCATCCTAAGAATCCGGAAGCTGCACCAAAGCTGCACTCCAGTGCTTAGGATTGGATTGTGGCTTTGGCACAACCTCCGGACTCTTAGGACCCATGCATCATTTAAATAGCATACTTCCAAAGAGACCCGAAGCAGCTTTATTTTGGCAGTCTGTAACAGGCCATAGTTAGCTCAATATAGGAATTTTGTTAATGAACAGAATTTGTATATGAGGAACTCAGCAACTTCATTCCATAACAGGCCTTCATTGGGCTGGATAAAGAGCAATCTGGTTGCACTTAAGACTCCATTGAAATCAATAAAATGTGTGACTCATAATAGCTTTTCATATTGATTTCTGTGAGACCTAAGCTAGACTGGCTTGGTTTTGATCCAATCCACTAGTCTAAATCCAGTTATTCATCCCAACTAGAATTGAATCAGTGGGAACCTGGTAAGCTGATGCACATACATAGGTTTCATTGATTCAGTGGGTTTGGTCTAGTTGGGACTGACAATTGGATTTAGGCCATTCTGTTTAACATAATCTTTATTTTTTAAAATATTTTTGGGAAAGTTTCAGTTCATGTCATGCTTAGTTATTTGATCAAGTAATGTTTAGTGCAAATTGTAATAAACCAAATTATTTTCTTAAGAGTTTATATATGATATGTTACATTTTCCCCCAGAGCAATAGTTGTACATGATTTTTTTCTTTCCTCTTGAAAATGTACCTCTTCGTCTCTGCAGGAATGTAGACAGATTTGAATGTCTCAGATGCCTTAATTATTATTTAAAAGCACAAAACCAAATATAATGGCAACTGCTGTACTATGCATAAAATTCCTCTTTAACCGACTGCCTTAAAAATCAACATATAAATTGATTTTAAATTTGCTAAAATAAATATTGATGTTTTTGATGTATCACCACGTGTTATTTCCTTATGTGTACTAACTAGGAATATCTGTATTGTACAAAGAAATATTTTAAATATTAAAATCAAGAGATGTAAACCCTGAAAGTCATAGAAATATAGTACTGTAACAAATTAAAAAAAAGTATTCCTTGTATTTAGGTAATAAAGCACAAAAAGAAGAACAAAGTATATGTTATGCACATTAAGTTGTATATACGTAGAAATAAAATTTTATACTGTAAAATTTATACTGGTTATAAAGCTGCTTATAATCAAATGAATCCTTTTCCTAATGTTTTTATTGCTCTTAATGATATCAAGCTGCCTTTATCTTTCCTATTTATTGCTTTCTTAAATATTGTAGTTCTTTACAGAAGCAAAACCTAGAGCCAGGACTCTCAAAAGGATTTAAAATCATCAACTTTGAACTTGAATAATGAGATACTTTCTTTGAGAAATGGTTTTCCATTTCGGCAGCCAAGTCATAAAACAGGATTAATAAGACATGGTGGACAAGAGCATTCAATTTGAATGTCCAGAATGGTTTCAAGAATAAATGTGTGAAAAGGACAGCACTGGGCTGCTGCTCCAAGGGACTAGGTCAGGAATCAGTGGATTCAGATTACAAGAAAAGAGATTAGGAAGAATTTTCTGGGAACAGACTGCCTTGGAGGATGGTGCCATCTCTTCCATTGGAAGTCTTTAAACAGTGGTTGGATGACCATCTCTTGAAAGTGTTTTAACAGTATTCCTGCACGGCAGAAAAACATATACCATTTGCCTTGTTCACAAGCTAGCATCACTCATGCCCAGGGTCTAGCTGCAAGAGACTGCATCACAAAATAGTCACTACCATGTGGTTGCAATTACTATATGTAGAAATAGGTATCTGTGGCCAGTAAATATTTAAATTCTTGATTGAAGTTATGTTATTGACTATCTGGACTCTATCTATACGTAAAAATCCCTAATTTGTGTCAGTGCAGCACTGTTTTGCCAGTGGATCAGAATGACTTCTGAAGCCTAAAGATACTATTTTCTAATCATTTCTAAAGTTATCATCGTCATTGTCATCATCATCTCTCTCTTGTGTAAAATAATGTTGCTATTTACATTTCTGAAACCATTTAACCTGTTAATCATTTTTTGCACTACAAATAATATATATCTGCAAAGTTTTCAAATGCTATGTACACTTTATTTTATACACAAGGACTACAAACATGGCTTTCCTAAATAATGGGAGTGCAGGTTGTTTTGTTTACGTACGTAAAATATTTCTGCTTCTACTATGCAAGGGGCCATACAGACTCAATGATCCAGCAAAATCCAACAACAGCTATTTATTTATTGGTTTTTGTGGGTTTTTCGGGCTATGTGGCCATGTGCTAGAAGAGTTTATTCCTGACATTTTGCCAGCATCTATGGCTGGCGTCTTCAGAAAAGATTCTCCAAAGATGCCAGCCACAGATGCTGGTGAAACATCAGGAATAAACTCTCTTAGAATATGGCCACATAGCCCCAAAAAACTATGGATGCCAGCCATGAAAGCTTACGACTTCATATTTATTTATTGCACTTATATTTGACCTACTCCCAAAGTAGATCCTCTGAAACAGTGGAGTTTACATAAATGTTGATTTACAGTACCATCCAGCAATAGATTCAGTGAGTCTGCTATGATTGGAAGTAGCAAGTGGATCGAAGTCAATGGCAAAAACAAGATGTCTTGGTTTGCGTCCCTTTCCCCCTTACAGCCGCATACACATGCCATACCTGTTCAAAAGTAGGAAGGGGTTCAGAAGGAGGGACAGAAAGGAGAAGTCCACCCAGGGAACTTAGGATGTTGTACCTTTTATTATTTCTGTGCTATAACAAATAGTTTGTGGTGAAATGTGTAAAAATCTGAGTATCAGGGAGCACCCCTTTCTGAAGAATAAGCTTCCTGTGCAGTGGCTTATTACGGAGTCATTATTTTTGTGTGAAGGGCTGTTATTGCAGTGGGAAAGCAAAGTTTTTGGCTATGGCACAATTAGTGGTTGCAGGAGACGGGGAAAAGGGTAACATGCTGTGAATGTCATGTCCATTAAATGGCTGAGATTATCGTTGCATCAGTTCTATTTTGTATTTGGTTTCAAACACAGGATATATGATGGGAACATAGACTTTATATGTACCTTCTACCGTTTGTACCTTTTGTTTCATATGGTGAGAAAATGAATACTTTTGTTTTAGACATCCTAAACTTTTAATACTATACTAGCAAATGGTTTCAGGTGGGACCTCTTCAGGATTTGAAAGATGCACGTTAAAATGCCTCTCGGTCAGGAAAATGCAAAGCTAGTCTGTGCAATTTCATAATGAAAATAAAATGACAAATGAAGATGAGAGTAGAGTTTCTAAGCTGTGGGGCTCATTTTTAAAATGTGTTGTTGATGTCTTCCTAATGTTGTTAAAATGTAAAGACCTGTGAGATTTTTGTATTCCAGTGTTTTGTCCCTAGAATCCCTGCATGCTAACCTACAGTAGAAGAATAGCCACTTTGCATGCAGCTGGGTGCTTCTACTGAAGTGACAAGCATGCTTTGTGTGAGACTGGCATAACTTCCCTTGGCCGAAACCCTTTCCCAGTCCTGTTTGTGACCTCCTTTACCGTGGTATGTGCATAACTTCATTTATCATTAGTTCAACTAACTATCATTCTTTCTTTTTAAAAATCATATACATAATCTGGACATCTTTCACTTAACAAGATCAACACTGAATGCTCCGTATCTTCTTTTTTCCCCACTTTATAGACACTAGATTGAAAAAGCTTATTGATGAACGAGAATCTTTACTTGAACAGGTAATCAAAATTTTAATATCAAGTATTAGGGAGGTTTTCTTTGGAGGGGGAGGTAGTTTTTCCTGTGTATTTTAAATCTGATTTACAAAGTCACCTTTTCACCATAAAGATTTGAATATAAAGAAATGGTTCTACCAAGCCATATAAGAACACTTCACCAAGGAAAATTTGCTCTTGGATGTGATGGTGGAAGTTTTAAGGTTGTTTTTGTTGTAATTGTACCTGAATCAAACGTTGTGGTGCTTGCTTTTTGAAAATCCATGTCAGCAGATGTTCTGAAAGGATAGAGACAAGCCCTGAAAAATACATCTGTATAGGGAGCTCCTGCTTATCTGATGGGTTAATCAATTCTATTTTCTGACAGTTCTCCAGTCCCTAACCTATCAGATAAGCAGGAGCTCATTTAGATAGGTCCTTATGCCAGATTTTAAAGGGTTTTTCGTTGGTTAGAATAGGGATGTTTTGAAACAGATAAAGAATACGAGGTAGAATATTAATTTTTATTGTGGCCTTTATTGTTTACTTATGATGCCATACTCTAGATAACTAGTGTAATAAATTTGTTAGTTTCTTACAAGCTTAGTTGACTTCATAAATTTTGACAGAAACCCTAAAACTGTAAAGATAGATATAATAGGCTGAACTTAGTAAAGATAAAGGTTTTCTCTTGACATGAATGTCTAGTAACCTACTGTAGGGGTGGTGCTTATTTGTGTTGCTAAGCTGAAGAGCCAGCATTGTCCAAAGACGACATTGGCGGTCATGTGGCCAGCATGACTGCACCAAACGCTGTTACCTTCCCACTGAAGTGGTATTTCAAACTGCTAGCTTGGCAGAAGCTGGGACTATGATGGGAGCTCACCCATCATTCCAAGTTTTTGGAGCGGTGACAGAGAAGGACCTCTGGGAGGTCACCACCAGTCTGGTCTTTCCTATGTGTAACACTACTAGATAGATATCAAGGCTCGTGCAAATGCATCTTTCATAAGGGCTCTCTTCTCCTCCATGAAATCTTGACATTATCATCCCTACCTACAGATTATCTGGCTGCTTATCCATGTATGTTTGTGATGCTCTAAGACTACAATGAAGGGGGGAAGAGTTGCTTACCTGTAACTGTGGTACTTGGAAGGGTAAACCCACCCTTTGTCCTGATTTATATACACACACACATTTGGGTGTCATCTTTTTTCACATTGCTGCGGAAGTTACTGGGAAGTGGGTGGGAACAGTGGAAGCTGTATCCTTAAAGATGATGCAGTAGATCAGGAGGATGGGATTCCCACCAAACCTTAGCTCCAGAACATTCCACAAAAGGCACAGAATCCTCATGTATGGATGCATACATAGGCCTGTTACAGACTGCCAAAATAAAGCTGCTTCAGGTCTCTTTGGAGGTATGCTGTTTAAATGATGCATGGGTCCTAAGAGTCCGGAGGTCACACCAAAGCCACACTCCATTCCTAAGCACTGGAGTGCAGCTCTGGTGCAGCTTCTGGATTCTTAGGATGCATGCATCATTTAAACAGCATACCTCCAAAGAGACCCGAAGCAGCTTTATTTTGGCAGTCTGTAACAGGCCATAGCCACTCAAAGAACCAGTTACAGGTAAGCAGCATATTTATCCGTTAGGGTGTGCCAGCTTATGGTAGAAACTTCAAAAAAAAAAACCATCAGTCCTTTAATGATGCTAGTTATATCTTGTTTTGTTTATTTTTCAGTAAGTTGATTCAATTTTCTTTGGCTTTCAGATTAAAAAATTAAAAGCACAACTGGAAGAAAAACAGAATAGTAAAATGGAGTCTATACATTTGGAGGATGAAGTCCTAGAAAATGGCACAGAGATACATGTTGATCTCCCAAGTAAGATTCATCCCCAGGTTGAAGAACATTAATTGTCAATGACAGTAGCTAACTTTCCCCACTACCACAATGAATATATCAAATAAAATTAAACTCTGTTACATATTACACCAGCATGACACATGTAAACTTACAACGCCGCCTCTAAGCTGTCACTCTAGATACCCATGGCCTCTGCAAGCCCGCTGCACTTTTATTATCAATACAGTCAGCCCTCCTTATCCATGGATTTTTTATCCACAGATTCAAGCATACACGGCTTGAAAATACTCCAAAATAGTATAAATTCCAAGTAGAAAACCTTGATTTTCCATTTTATATAAGGGACACCATTTTGCTCTGCCATTATATTTAATTGGACTTGAGCATCCACAGATTTTGTTATCCACAGGGCGGTCCTGGAATCAAACCACAGTGGATAACAAGGTCCCACTGTAGATGTGCGCATAGTTTAATAATTCTGTTAGGTTGATAATTATGTTTGTGGTATGGCTGAATATGTTCATAATTCCATCCATGGTATGGTCAAAGGTAACCAGTACACATATTCTCATGGAGACTGTGTGTGTGTGCTTTCTAATTTGGAAAGAAATGTTGATTTTCAGTTGTTGACTTCTAGGTTGCAAGAGTGGGTCTCAGATATCTGATTTCCTTAGGCTGCTAGTAATGAATATTCATTATAATAAAACAAAAGGAGTTCCGATTTTGATTCTAATATAAAACAGAAAATGATCAGCTTCCATTATGGAGTTAAAAAAAATCAGGAGTGGACTTTACTGGAGGAGTTTTATGAGCCACTAGAATCTTAGAAATGTCAGGTTTGTCATTGAGGAAGCAGTGGCAATTGAAGAGTCATTGCACGCTTTTAGACTCTGGCTAAATTGCAGCATATTTATTTTGATTTCCCATTTTTTTTAATGGTACTTACATACTGTAGTACAGAAATTTCCTCAAGTACTGATGAGTTATGAAGTATTGTTTTATTTTTAATCTTTTTTAGGAGATACAAATAGACAAATCAGTGACCTCAAATTTAAACTTGCAAAGTCTGAACAAGAAATAACAACACTGGAACAGAGTGTAAGTTTATGATGTATTTTAACACTGTTCAGCTATTCGTATATAATGGTGTTTATCTAAAACATTTTGAAAGGGAACTCAGGCAATGGCACTTCATCTTGTATTGAAATTAGTGTGTATTGTTTATATATAGCCAGCCTCTGTATTCTCAGGTTCTTTATCCATGGATTCAAGCATCCACAGCTTGAAAATATTATCAAACCTTGATTTTGTCATTTTATATAAGGGATAACATTTTACTATTCATTGTGTTTAATGGTAAACATCCACAGATTTTGGTATCCACGGTGGGAGGGGGATCTGGAATTAAACTCCCAGTGTCCCATTGTGCCTATTTTAAACATTTATCCATAAATAAAATGTAATTGGTCCCGAAATTCACTGACATTTTATGGCATGTTGTTGCCAGATAGCAGTGACTGCTACCAGGACCTAAACAATTACCAGGACAAGACCTCATAGAAAGGTTATTGAGAGGCTGATGGTTTGGGGTTGTTTCTAGAAAAATACTATAGAAACATTTTTTCAGAATGTTATCTTATGCAGAGTGGCATTTGCTTTTGTGGGATGCAGTGAGCATTCATATTGTGCAAAGGTTTGTCTAGCTGTTTTCAAATTCCTTGCCCAGGTACTGTAATTACAAATCTAGTAGATTATACCTGCTAAAATATAAATACATCGTTTTGCAAAGCTGCCCTATTTTTCTAAGCCAGTGATTTCCTCTGATTTTTGAGTCAGAAATTCTGTTCATGTAATACTGGGACTTCTAGGCTGTTTCTGAACCCATATCAAAGTGCTAGTCTTGATCTTTCATAGTCACTGTCTGTGGCCAGACCTGTGTGCTGAAATGTATACTGAAGTCACCATCAGAGGCTCAACTCCACCGTTTCTCTGGAGTACAGCAGGATATTGAGAAAATGTGTTTTCTGTAGTAGCATCCCAGTTCTGGAACTCTCTTCCTAGAGAGGATCACCCAAGGATTGATTCACTTGGGTCTGGTGTCTTGCTGGTAGGAAGAGGCAAAGACTTTCTTGTCTCCTGTGGCTTTTAAACTGTTGTTGATTTATTTTATTCTGGTTCATATATACATTTTATGCTGCACTTGCGGACCTAATGCACTAGTTCTACCTTAACAGTAAGTTTCCTTCCTGCCAGGTAATGCGACTGGAAGGTCAAGTTGCTCGCTATAAAACAGCTGCAGAAAATGCTGAGAGAACAGAAGATGAGCTGAAAGCAGAGAAACGTAAACTCCAAAGAGAGGTAATCAGTACTAGTAAATAAATAAATAAAATGTTAAAAAATTAATACAAGAAATATTTGCACAAGATTAACCATTGTCCCTCTGGTCAATGAAAACAAAGTTTAATAAGCTTCTAAGTAGATATAAAAATGCATGGAATTACTTTAGTGCCAAGAAACCATGTCACCAAGATTAATTTTAGTTGCGTAGCCCTAGTGTTGGGAAAGAGCCTACAGACAATCAATTCTCCTCCTCTGTTGGATGTTTAGTGGAGACAATGCAGTAAGTGGCCTTTTGTTTTCATATTAGAGTAGCAGGAGGCAGGTGATGGGAAAGATCCCCACAAAAGACCCCCAAAAGCTGCTGCTATTCAGACTTCAGTTGTGGGGGAATCTGAGCACAAACTGGTAAAGACTAACATGAAAAATCTACTACTCAAGTAACAGTGCAAATATTTATTGCTTTTATGTTTACTTCTAATCGGTCTAAGTCATTAGCTATCAAGTATAACAATAACCTTTTTATAGTTGAAAAAGAATGGCATTTAAACAATATGTTCTCTGACTCCATTTAGCAAATAAGCTTACTGCTTATGTTTATATAACGTCAAATAATCTCAAAGCAACCAGAATGTAAACCATATCATCCCTAAAATTTAAAAAATACCATCAAGGAAACAATCATATATTAATAGAGTACAATGTCCAATAATTTTTAAAAGGACATGAAATCTCTATGATTATTTTCTAGATGGAATTACAGAATATTGTTTAAATGCCATTATTGTTCAACTCTATAAAACCATAAAAACGTTACTGTTATATTTGATACATAATGTATCATATATTTGATACTCAATTAGTAGTGAATATATGCAATTAATAAGAACAGTAAATATTTACATTATTTACTAACATTTATGTGAGTAGTGTATAATTAGTACCAGACTTTCCTTGTTAGTCTTTTGAGTTACTTGTGCTGGTAGTGGCTGGGAAATGGATTGGTGGACGTCCAGCTGTTCTAATCTTTTTAAACTTTATTGTCTATGTATAACTCTAGACCTACATAATTAAAAATAAATACTGGGGCATCAAGGGGAACGTCTGGGGCTCAGGTATGCCTGGAGACAAGAGGACTAGAACAACTGAGCTGGAGGGCTATTGGTTTGATTCCACAAAAAACAGATTCATATGTTTATATATTAGTGTTAGCTTTCCCCATGTTGTTTTGTGAGAATCAGCATATGGATGGCCCACTGAACTACAAGTTGGAAAATCTTAGCTTCATCATGTAGATTTGAGCAGTCCCTTGTGGGTTGAATATTAATGGTTCTTTGTGGCCTCTGGGGCAGACAAATTACAAATCGCTAAAGCTCCTGGCTTGTGAGATGCTACTCTGAACAGGCACAGATCCCAACTATGTCACTGCACAGAAGGTACCTTGAAGAGAAATTTAACTTTCCTAGTCCTTAAAATTGGAATAAATGTTGGTCACACTGCTCTGGTCAAGATGAAGGAGAGAATGCTGCTTCTCCCTATACCTGAATTTGAGTTTCTTTTTTAATTTTCAGCTTCGTTCAGCATTAGACAGAACAGAAGAGCTTGAAGTAAGCAACGGCCATCTAGTTAAACGGCTAGAGAAGATGAAAGCCAATAGGAATGCTTTACTCTCCCAGCAATAGAATCCAACTTTTAATGAAGACTACTTGACTGAATAAACAACAATGCTGCCGAGGCTTATGTCTGTACCTGTTTGGGATGCTTTGTTTCATGCCTTCTGAGAGCAAAAAAAAAAGTCCAAACACATGAATCCATTTTGCCATGTGCTGCCGTACATCAAATGAGGTTCTGCCTGCACAGTCAAACCTTCTGCACTATATGCGTAAAAGTAGCTGCTCCAAATGCCTGTCTTTGTAGATGACCTTCCATGCTGTCCTCTTGAAACGCATGCAGTGCAGTACAGTACCTGTATGCTATTTAAAAAGCACACTGGGCATCCTGTTAGCTCCTCAACCAGAAAAGCACGGCAGCTGGCTGTTGACATTCTGAGAATGATATTGAAGGGTTGTTGTTGTTTTTTAAAAAGATATTAAACTGGAACTTGAATTCCATTCCTGGAAATTAGTGGCAAAAGTGTGACTATAAATGTCAGACGTCCTCGTATGGCAGTGTCTGCAACTGTAGCAAAGAGCGATAGTGTTTTCATAGCAGCCTCCTCATTTACAGAACACTGTGGAACCACAAGCCATTATAAAGCAAAAGTCCTTCAGCGGGAATCATGGAAGAAGATGGTCTTGGAAGCAAAAGTGACCTTAAATGACTTTGCCAATAAAAATTAAAGGTTATGGAGGGATTTTGCACCTGTTCAATCGTAAAACTATTTTATTTCAGGGTCAATAGGCAATAGCTTCACTTTAAAAAAAAAAAAACAGCTTTTTATTTCTATTTAATCCCCATATTTGGAATTTTAAGTAAATGACTTGTTATAAAGGATGTAATGTTGCAAAAAAATAAAACTACAATCCCATGTTTTAAAAGCTGTATCTTCTTTTATGTTACAAGACACATTACTAGTACTACATGCACTATTAGCTTTTGTCAGTCTACTATAGTAATAATCAGCCATTTTTCTAAACATAATTCTCGTTCTTCCTTCAACTGTATTCTCTTTTCTTGGAAAGACAGAACGCAACAGGGGAAAAAAATGATGCCCTGTTGTCCAGAAATTGATCAAGGTCTCCCTGACATGAAGAAGAGGCAACAAGCATTAAGACCAAATTTCAAAATACAAAGTATTCCTAAATGGTACCAGGTACTGGCCATCCTAATACAACCCACTGCATTTCTTAACATTTTTAGCATCTACCCAAACTAAGAGATTTCCTAGCACCATTGATTATCAATTTGTTTTAGGATGGGAGAGACATTAATGTGGTAATTGGTAACTAATTAGTGGGGATTGGATCCATGCTGGTAGAAGCATCCAGGGCAATGGTTCTCAGTGGTACTGGTGATGGGGTGCTGCAGATGTTTTGGGACTTCAATTTCCAGATGTTCCAGTCAGCATGGTCAGTGCTGAATGATTTTGGGAGGTGAAGCCTAGCGACAACTAAAGCCTTCCTAGTTGACAACTCAGAACCTAGGATATGTACCCACCAACGGAAGGAGGAAGCAACTTCTGCTTGACTTTCTCCACACCTCTTGCCAGATCCTTTTTTAAAAATATATTTAAATGAAATATACAATTTATCAGTATTACTACATTTCAGATCAGTTCTTCATTCTAAATTACCCTTCATGCTTTGCGATCCCAAAATTGTAATACAGAAAGTGCTTTCTTGTCAGTCCTCTTACCATTACCATTTTCCTTCTATAGCAATGTACATTATTATTGCTGTTTATGATGTTCACCAATTATTCCAAAATTTCGCTTGTTCATTAGGTTTCAATCCAGTATTCCTTTGACACTTAAAACTTACAAATGGCCTCTATAGATTGTCCAATGTGTTTTCTTTTATATCTCCTCTTGCTAATCTAACCTGTTAACTTCTCTGACACAACAATGGCTCATATCCTATTTATCCAGTTCTGTACTGATAAGACCACTTGTCAGATCCTTGAACCTTCTGAGATCCTGATCTGAAAGGCTGGGAGCCCCTTGAACAATGACAGAGACGGAGATTTCAGAGGAAGAGGCAGCAAGGAAAAAGTCAGGGTTATTCCCTTTCTGCTAGCAAGATTCCCCCACAGGACTAAAAGCTTTCTGCAGACAGAAAGACCCCTTCTGTTTATGGATGGCAAAGACTGGACCCAGTTCCAGGATCTACAGAAGTTTTATTTCAGTTCATTCAAGAAAGAGTGAGGAAGCTAGAATTTAAGAAAACCTAGTACCACAAAACTAACTGAACTACTTTTTTTGTTCTTTACCAAACAGAAACCCTTACAGCTTTGATGATTTAGGGGACAGCAAGTGTTAATTTAAATTCTGAATCAATGTATGCTAAAATGTGTGAACCTTACATTACACAGATGTGTGAAATGGTGTGCGCACACACACAGAGATACATATATGAATGAACTCTAAACATAAGAGATTACCGCACTACACTCTTAATAGTGCTGCGATTCAATTTTAACTGCTCTTTGGCTGCCTCCTGTGGAATCCTGGGATTTGCAGTTGAGGGAGGGGCATCTATATTATTCTCAGCCAGAGAGCTTTTCAACCTCACTGAACTACAAACCCCAGAATGCCACAGAGTGGTTAAAGTGGAATAGAAGCACTATAAGAGTGTAGTGCAGTAATCTCCAGAGTCTGCAATAAAGTATATTATTATTATTATTATTATTATTATTATTATTATTATTATTATTATTATTATTACAGTGGTACCCCGGGATACGAATGCGCCGCCTTACGAAATTTCCGGGTTACGAAAAAAATCCATTTAAAAAAACTGTTCCGGGTTACGAAGGTTTTTTCGGGTTACGAAAAATTTTTTGGTGCTTTTCGGCGCTATTTCACACCAAATCGCGGCTTTTCCCCATTAGCGCCTATGGGTTTTTCGGCTTGCGAAGTATTTCGGGTTACGGAAGCGGCGGCGGAACGAATTAATTTCGTAACCCGGGGTACCACTGTATTGGGTTTTTGGGACCACAAAATTATTCTTGCACTTCAGTTACCTTATGATGAATGGCCAGGCATGCATTTAAGAGGGAGTCCTATTTATTTAATCTTGAAAATCTACTTTAATTGGATTTTTAAAAAAAACAAATGCGCACTTGCACCATTCTGTTTGCTAGAGGACAGATAGAGCAAAGAAAAGGGAATATGGTAGAACCTGTGATTTCCTAGCTTTGCTATCCCAGCTTCAGTCTTTCACTTTACCAGATACAAGGATAATACTTAACTAGAATAGGAAATGTTTTTGCCCTATGTACTTGGGATGTAGAACAGACATGATTCTACTAGCCAGAGAAGAAAATTCAGGCTAGATTGACCAATGGTCTGATTTACTGTAAGGTACTTACATAAGAAGAACCTTTATTGGACAAGCTACTGCCCTAGAAGTGTAAGACAGGTATATTAGTATAGTTGGAAAGTATTGCAAGAAAGATGTTACATGAACTACACTATATATAAACAAGACAAAACAAAACAACTGCAGCATTTGTTTCAACTTGAAGTTAATTTAAAAGAGCTTTAAGCACTATGTATGTGAGCACTAAAAATCTGAAAATACTGTGTCTGAAATCTTAGGGTGCAAACACATGACATGCAAGCGTAAAGGCAGTCTAACACACTCCAGTGGACCCTTGTTATATGCTGGGTTTTGGTTCCAAGATTCCTCGTGGATAACAAAATCTCTGGATGCTCAAGTCCCATTAAATATAAAGACATAGCAAAATGGTGTCCCTTATAAAAAAATGGAAAATCAAGGTTTGATATTTGAAATGTACACTTTTATTGAACATTTTCAAATCGTGGATGCTTTAATCCGTGTATAAAAAATCTGTGTATAAGAAGGGCCAACTGTATTTAAAATAGGAAAAGTTGCTCTTGGTTAGACAAATGAGGAACAATGAGAGAAGGCAATTAACTGGCCACTGTTTCCTTTCTCCAAAACCTCAGTGTGTCATGTCCAAATATGTGCTGCTTCTGAATAGACACAACATCTTGAAGCATATAGCAGGTATGGGGATCTGTAGCCTTCCAGGTTTGGATCACAACTCACATAACCTTGGTCACTGGCTATTCTCGCTAGGGGTGATGGGAATTGCAGTCCTGCATCTGGAGTTGTTCACCCCAGGTTTATAAGAAAGTGGTATAACCCTATAACAGAAATATGGCCCCAAGCCAAGAATTTTTTTTAAGAGAGTGAGTTGAACTACCTTTCAAAAAGCTTGAAACTGTTAGTTTTTTAAAATGGAAAGTCAGTCAACAATGCAACTTTACAAAATGTATAATCTCCAGTTTCATTTTCAATATTTACTGCACATCAAATGCAGTAAATACTTATTTCCTAATACCCTTAACATGTTTCTTACCACACCACCTTCAAAGCTAACACGATTGCTGTATTATTGTGTAAGTGCTATTATAGACTTCTTTTGCTAATACTGTCTATTGCAAGTTTATATTGCATCCTGTGGATATAGATGGAAGTCCTAATATGCATTTATAAAATAAGTTTTGGTTTCATATCTAACTGGATGGCTTTTCCAAATACAAATTTCAAAGGAGAAAGGAGGTGCACCCAGGGACGTAGCCGGGATTTTAGGAAAGGGGGGGGGGGGTCCAGACTAAGTGCCACCATCATAATGGGGCTTGGGTGCGGCGGCACAGCAGCACACACCATTCATTTTTCTAATGGAAGGGGGGGTCTGGACCCCAAGAACGCCCCCCTTGGCTACATCACGGTGCACCAATGGCTGAGCAAGAACATTGGGCCACAAGTTGGTGCTTACGGCAAGATGGCTTCAAAATTGTTTCTCTCCTAACATTTCTTTCTTTAATGGATGACTATACATAACGAGCCAGTATCAGGAAGTGGTTTAATTAGGGGGGAAAACTAGAATACAAGTAAAATTAGAGGAAGGCAATGGCAAAACCCTCTGAAAAAGATCTTGCCAAGGAAAACCCGCCATGGGGGATGTCATATATTGGAGTTGATCTGAGGGCACATACCATGTATACACTGGACCCTTGGTATTTGCTGAGGTTTGGTTTCAGGACCCCCTCCCCATGGGTTCCAAAGTCCATGGATGCTCAAGTCCCGTTAAATA
>NC_056522.1:165750776-165785991 GCF_019175285.1 Sceloporus undulatus | reverse complement strand
GGCCTGTTACAGACAGCCAAAATAAAGCTGCTTCGAGTCACTTTGGAGGTATGGTATTTCAATGATACATGTGTCCTAAGAGTCCAAAGGCAGCACCAAAGCCACGCTCCAATCCTAAGGACTGGAGTGCAGCTTTGGTGAAGCTTCCAGACTTTTAGGACTCATGCATCATTGAAATACCATACTTCCAAAGTGACTCGAAGCAGCTTTATTTTGGCTGTCTGTAACAGGCCTCAGTTTCCAGAGGTTCTCAAACTAGAGTGAGACCCTCTTGGGATGCAAAACACATAGAAATATAACAAAAAGGGGAAGAAAAAAGGTCTTGAAGTAAATGAAGCTTTCCTCTCTTCTCCTACTAAAACACATGGGTGGGTTGAAAGCCCTTTAGCGCAGGATTCTAATTATTTTGAAATTAGGCTAGTGGGTTTCACAGATCTTTGTCTCTCATCATCTCACCGTTCTATGAGAAGGTGTTGCTTTGTTCCAGAGCCATTTCTTTTTGTGTGGGCACAGTGGGTGAGCACAATGTGGCTGGAGGGCCACCTATGCTTTCAGGGCTGGTTTTGTTAGAAAAAAGCCCCCAACGCCTCTAGGAGGACATTCTCACCATGTCCCGTCCCCCCTCCCATGGTTATGATAGACCCCGGAAAGGCCTTTTTTAAAACCGTAGGTAAAAACCTGTTTGCCCAGAAGACCTAACAATATTGTGAAAATGCTGCCCACAGCCCCTAGAGAGGATTGAGAGAGATTGGAAGCAAAAATATTTTTTTACATTAGGAGTCTGGTTTGCAAGAACTTCTGGGGGAGGGTAATGCAGCCTCCTAGTGTCCCACAGTTGCCTATCCCTTATTTAGAAGGGATGCAAGATCTCTACACATTTGTGGAAAAACAATTGGTGATGGATTTCATTGAAGGGAGAAGCATAATAAATGTAAAAGGTAAGGAGACGTTCTCAAAGATTTATGTATGCCTAGTATTTTCAGTTGTAAATGTGCTTACTATGATTTCGGCACCCTGTATCTTCCTTTACTTCAAAATAACCATGATGTGTAATTTCAATTATTCCATACATAATAGGTTTCTATTTAAAGATGTAAGCATCTTAACATGTTATTTTATTAGTTACCAAATTTGGGGCCCTGGAGGGTATTGATGTCAATTTCCAGAAGACCAAACCACTATTCCTGTAGTTTTATATGTGTTGTACTTCAATAAAATCTGAAGATCTAAGTTTGGGAAATACTGTTCTGCTTTCTAGTTTCATGTTAGTAATGGTTTTGCAGTAAATATTCTTTTTACAGCAGTGGAAGGGAAAACTTCCTTTCATGGGTTGCTGCTTCTCATCCTTCTGGTAAGCAGGAAGTAGACTTTAAAGGAACTGTGACGAGGGGAAGGGGGGCAATCCCCAACAGCTCTCAGTCTGATTCTTATTTCTGCTCTAAATAATCTATTTCTAGAGCCGTTTCTCCTTCTGTTTCTTCAAGGATAATATTCTTTCTGTATTGCATGTGAGTGTATCTTTTTTCTCTTATGATTTATTTTCTGACTACTGCCATTTAAAAAAACCTATAACCCTTTCTGTATTATTTTCTGCTTTTTCATTGGGGGACTAGACAGTGTTTGGGGGGTGATTAGTGGGCCTGTGATTATGGCACAGGCCCACTAATCACCCCCTAAACACAGTGTCCCAACAGTGGTTACACCAGCAGTGATAGCTCTGATACCAAACCTGCTGCCAATGCATCAGGTACCCCAACCAGTACACACTTCAGTTTCTGCCTCTGATACTGGACTACCAGCTACAGGGGCTAAGTCTGATGGTTATGATTCTGACTCTTTCTTGCCTGCTTCCCCTTCGCCTATAAAATCTTTTCCTTCTGGCACAGTTGAGGACTCTAGACCTTCATCTTCCCCTGAGTACATGAAGCTCTTCTCAGACATAATTTACGGATGCCTAAAGCTCTTGGTATCGAGGTGAAGATTTCCCTGGCTCCAATCAATGATCTTGTCTTTCAAATGGTAGATTCCCAGACTGCCTTGGTCCCTCTTCTGCCCACCTTACTTAAGGTTATGAAACATTCTTGGCAGAAACCTTCCTCGTTCTCCCCAGCATCCAAGAAGTTGGAGCACTTGTACCGGTTGCAGCCAGAAGCTGCTGCTTGTTAGTTCAATCATCTGGCCCTGAATTCCATAGTGGTGGAAGCATTGCAGTCCAGATCTTTTGGGAAGACTCAGTCTGCTCCTGTTGATAAGGAAGGCAGTCACCTTGATGTTTTTGGTCATAGGTTTTATTCCTCGGCATCTCTTTCTGTTAAGGTTGGCAATACAGGCTTGCATGGCTGAATATCAGAACTTTCTTTGGGACAGGATGGTGGCTTTTGTTCTGAATATCCCAGATGCTCAATGCAACACAGCCATGTCTTTCTATCAAAAGTCACAAGCTTTAGCTACTCAACACATCCACTCTCCTCAGTGTATGGTGGATTGTGCCTCTCAGATTATGTCTGGAGCGGTTGCCTTGACATTATGACTGGCTTCTCTCCACTGACCTCCCTGAAGAGATTAGGTGTAGACCAGTCTGAAACATAGGCTTCTCCTACTTTTTATGTACCATTCCCAATTAGATGCCTTTGAATCTGCAGAGCCTTCATCTAGAAGATGTGTACTACAGACAGTGGTGTCCATTTAATCAGTGTGCCCCAGGCCATCCACCTATTGGCTTGGGAGATTTGCTACATCCCATGACAGGATGTTTCCCTCTCCACTGCTGAAAAAGGAACAGTAGTCTTAGCGCAGGCAGAAACCTCTTCCCTATCCAGAACTGAGGGAAGCATTTTTCCTCAAGGATGAGGAAGGTAATTAATGTTTCTTTAGCTTTTATCCACATTGATAATAGTTGGTAGTTTTTGTCTAATTTACTCTGTTTCAGTTGGGAGTGGTATACAGTCCTCCCTCCATTCTCGTGATCTTGAGACTTGCATCCCTTGCCTATGCACAAGGGACAAACACAGGGGGAAACAATAGGACACGTGTGCAAGGAGTGCGTGTGCATCCACAGCCATTTGCCCATATTCAAGCCAATGGGGCTTGAATATAAGCGAAGCTTTTTTTGGAGGGGTCTGGGACGGATCCCCTGTGAAAAAAGAGGGGCAACTGTATTTGTTTCTCTTTTTTTCCTTGGTTGTAACTTGGACTGTTGGGTTGTTGCTTCCCATGGTGATGGTTCTCTTGGGGTTTACTTTCGGTTTACCAGGACGATGATGAGCATTCCGTGACAGGATGTTTCCTTTTACCATTGAAAAGACACATCTCACAGATAAAATTAATGTTCTACTCTCTGCTTACTATTTTACCCTTTCTGCATTTCGACAAAACAGCAATATACCGTAAGACCCCCTCTTAGAGGATATGTTTCATGATCCCCTGTGGATTCCTGAAACTGCAGACAGTACTGAATCCTAATTTTTAAACTGTATTTTTGGGATTGCATAATTATCGTAACCCCCCCCCCCCCCACACACACACACATTTACTTTCTCCCCCATGATGGCCTGGGGAATTGGTCTGCTCCCAATTGCTTCCTCACAACAAGCAGGTCAACCTCCAACCCAAGCATACTGTACAATCGCACTGGGAGACCTAGAGATGACCATAAACAGAAGTTGACCTTCCACTTGTGAAGAAGCAATGAGAGGACATTTGGGAAGTGGATGAGTTCCATCATGGTTTGCAGAGAGCAGATGAGAAAGGGAATGATATTTTTTCAGACCATGGGTAAGTGAAACCACAGAAAGAATCTGCACGTAAGGGGGTCTTACTGTAGTTGTAAACTGGTTGTATATGTGGTTCTAAGTGTTCACTTCCAAAGAATTAATTTAGGTACTCCTGAAAACTCCAGATGTTATTAGTCTTTAGAGAACTATAGCTTCCAATCCCTTTTATTTGGTTGATATTTTCTATCTAATGGTACACAATATTCGAAATGTTCATTTACAGCAAAATAAGTAATATGATTGCAGTTTTCCAGTCTATATAATCAGTCCCCCTACCCCCCCAGTCCACTTCCTTTTATTCCTCAGTGTATTAATTTATTTACTTAAATTGAACAAATACAGTAGTGAGTACCTTTTTCAGTAAAGAAAGGCCATCTCTTTAAATAGCTACCCTGAATATGTTTCTTGTTTTTAAGCAGATACAAAAGCTGTGTTGGGCTCCCATCAACTGGCATCAAGGAATCCTGAAATATCTAGGCTGAATAAAGGTATGGTCAGCCGAATTGCTTCAGGTGGCCATTCCAATGCTAGGACCTTGGAGCAAAGAGGAAGTAGAGTTGAGAAAAATGAGTTTAAATCAACAGTCTGCTTTAATGCTGCCTACAAGCAGGAACATTCTGAAAAAAGTGAGACTAACAATAGCTCTAGTGAACATCAAGCTGGGGCCAACTGCTCCATTTCAGACCAGTCATGTTATTTAAGTACCTCAGAACTGAATTTGACAAAAGAGAACCTGACTAATATGAGCTCATCAGTGGATGAAGAACATGAATCTCTATGTAAAGAGCAACAGAAAATTTCCATTCCACCAGAAGATGCAACTGAAGGAGGATTTACTATTCCTATTCACGAAGACCTTCCCAACCTCACTGACATTGAGAATGATTACAGATGCAGTGACTTAGATGATGACTCACAGTTAGAATATCACAGTGCTGAAGAAGAAGAATGTGTTTGTTGTAGCTCCTCATATGCACAACAAAGGGAGAGCTTAGAAACTTTTAATGATAAGAAGTTGCCAAATGAACATAAATTGACAGGTGGCCAGCCACAGTTTAATAAATTGGAGGATGAATTATCTAATACAAGTTGCAGTGCAGTTAGTAACTATTGCAGTTTCAGTGAAAAGCCAGAATTTTCCAAGACGTATCAAGATGGCAAAGGAACATCAGCCCATTACCTGAATTCTGATGATCAAGAAAGAGATGAAAGTGAAGATTCACTTTATAGAGAAAAGAACAGCCCAGAGTCATCCTTAATTTGCAAGAGTGAAATTGACGAAAAAACAAAAGTAAATTCTCTTACAGACACAGCATGGACATATAAAATGTCTACTAATAGAGGATTATTTAAAAAGACTGATAACAGTAGTACAAATGTCTCTCAGAGAATTGGAAATCCACATGTACTGCATCAAGAAAGAACACTTGCATTGCCTGTACACACTTACAGTGATGGTCCGGATATTTCAGATTCTTGTGCTCATGAACAATCTGTTGTATTGAATACTAATGAGATCTGCACCTGCAAACTGCATGGAATATGCAAAGAGAATTTTCCTAACACAGAGTTAAATGGCATAGCATCCTTGAATAATATAGTTAATAAAAATCAAAGTACAGTGAACCAAGCTGTTGATGCAACCTCTGATTTTAGAGCTTGTTTTACAACAAGTCGAGCAACTAATGTTAAAGCCTCAATGGTGACCAGGGGACAAAACACAGTGATAACGATGATGAGCAAACATAGGCCCAATGAGTGGCTTACAGATTCCCACAGAAGTGTTGGCTGCAATACAGATTGGTCATGCATGTCTGAAAAAGTGGAAGCAATTGATTCACAAATAGCAGTTACTGACATTTTGGAACACTCTTGTATTGGTGATACTGCAAAACATGGATGGAAACGCCAAACTGAGGTAACCTTGACAAGCTCTTTATGAAATTAACTAAATGTTTTGTTTGAGCAACAAGTGGAATTTGGCATTCCACAAATGGCCTTCCTCTCACACAGCTGAACTTTCCCTTCCACTTCTCTCCAAACTTGCTCCAAACTATCCAAGCAGATGTGAGGGCTGCAGGTGGGAGAGGGAAACTTTCTTCTCTCTTTCACTGACAAGATTTTTATTAGAAGGATTCTACCTTCTGGGAACTAAGCTGTAATTATAATTATTTTCTAGGGATCTGGAACTCCAATCTGGAGCCTTTCCAAAGTGAGGGGGAAGCAGAGTCACTTCAAATCCAAGGCAATTCACGTGATTAATTATCACACGTGAAGGACGAAATTGTGGTCATTACTGAGGCAAAGCGGAGCGAGTGCAAAATAAATTACCACACCAGACAGATTCAACGATTCGAATTGGCACCCTTGTGCATGCTCAGTGGGGCTCTGGACGCTGTCATCCTTCCCTGCTTCCTCTGTTTGCCCCCTCCTTAGTTGTCATCCTTCCCAGCTCCCTCCGCTTGCTCCCTCTTTAGCACCAGGACGCGGGAGGTCAGTGGGAGCAGGATCGGGGTGATGAAGGAGGAAGATGAAGCACCAGGACACGGGTTCACTGGGAGAGAGATCGGAGTGAATGAGGAGGAGGAGGATGCAGGAACAGGACGCAGGGGGTCACTGGCGGCAGGATCGGATTGCAGGAGGAGGAGGAGGATGAAGGAGAAGGATGCAGGGGGCCAAAGGGGGTGAAATCGGGGTGATTTTCCACACCAGAGCAATTAGGATTGAAATCAAAATGAGTTTGGAAACAAATTTTGTGAATTCGCTTGTTACCAAATTCACCTACATCAGGAGTCATTTTGGATTGACTTTGGATCTGGCTCGGAACTGCTCCCCATACAAAGCAATCACGTGTGATAATACATCACATTTTAACGTGAATTCGCATGGTTGGACCAGAAGTGACTCCGGATTGGAGCTGTCAAACCCATCGTCTTATAAGGGCCTAGGTCAAGGTTGTACTGTACCTAGTGGCCACAAATGCATGGAATGTTGTTTCTCTGGGCTACTTCTGGTGTCCCATGAATGAAATTCTATTAGCCCAGTGGCATTTTCCTCCTGCTCTCCCCCCCCCCCCCCCATGGCCCCCTTATCTGCTCTTGAAGATCCTTTAATCCTTCAGTAGTTTCTGTTCTTGCAAATGGGCAGTTTTGGATACAGTGCCTCATTACAGTGCACTATTAATACAGTGCTTGTATTAATAGGTAAATGGAGAAGTATTGACAGGCAGGCTGTGTGCTAGTGATTTGTCCGGCCCAAGGTATCTTAAAAATGTTTATAAAAATACTTATATTAGCTATTAAAAAGGAAAGCAGGTAATTACAGTACATGTTTTACAGAGCCCTTTATACAGCTGCAGATACTGAAATCTCATGCTGTTGGGTTAGTTAGCTACTTTTATGTCAGAGGTAGAATTGGAGTGTTGGGTTTGATGTAGAAGGCCTAACTTGCTACTTGATATTACTTTTAAACACTTAGGTTACAGACCACACATCTAGTGGTTTCTTGTTTTTCTCTTTAAGGCAGCAGTTTACAAATGTAACATTTAGTCTGCCAAATGGCACCCAAATGTCTACATTCAGTTTCGGTTCAGATGGTATAAAGAGTTAATTTTTTAAAAAAAACTTTAAAAACATACATACAAAAAGAAAAATACAAAAATAGCCAAAGGAATCATCAAATGAACAAGAATACACACACATACACGTTGGAAAACTAATTTTTAGTCAGTCACTATTCCATAGTTTAAATAGTTTGTTAGCTCCTCTATGGCCCAGAAAAGATGGGGCAATTAAACCAGCTTCCAGCCATGTTTGGGGGCATAACGTTTAGATGTTGCACACCCCGAGAGCAATCGGAAACTGTGCTGAGGCCACATCTTTTGCAAAGAACGCTTTTTTGTCGGCCTGGTTTAAAACCGCGGCAGCAGCCCAGATTGGGGCTAGGCACGTGTGGTTGCCGCGGCCCTGGTGTGAACCGCGCCAGAGCCCATTTTATCAGGCCTCTCTGTTTCAGCCCTATATCACCCTGTTTTAAAGCTCCTGAATGAAGGTGTGTTTTGTGAGAATTTAAAGGAATGCTCTGAGGAAAACTGATTTTACTTTGTCATGTCTGTATTGCAAGCCAAGCTCTGACAAGCTTTGCTTTTGGGTTTATGGGACATTTTCTGAGAGACCAGGGCCCCTTTCACACTTCACAGTTATAGGACTGTGATTCTACTTTAACCTCCATGGCAACCCTCCTATGAAATCCTGGGATTGGCTGTTTAGGGAGAAGCCTTTGGAAACCTCAGCCAGAGGATCCTTCCTCCTCCGGTGCCTCTGAACAGACTATTCACAGCCTAGGATGCCCCCATAAGAGGCAGCCGTGGCAGTTAAAGTAGAATCATAGTGCTATAATTGTCTGGTGTTAAGGACCCCAGATTGTTATGGCTGAAGAAATCACAATTACGTTTGTTCAGAACAATTGGCTATTTCTCTCTTCATTTGTGGTCTTGATTGTGGTGGCTTCTGTTCATGGTGAGAAACAAGATAAGTTTACTTAAATTTCCAGTATAAGTAGCACTGAAAAGTCATATACTAATAGCCCTTTAAACACTATAGTCTTCCTACATGTAAAGTTTTTCCCTGTAATGATGAAACATTACAACCTTTTATTACAACTACTCACATCCTGGAAGGATTGCTGTGCAACACACATGCAAATTCTTGCTTGTGTTTTCCCCCATGAATATGAAAGATCACCAATTTGTAATTTCCAAATCAATGGGTTCTATACGATGTGATTAATCTGACTGTTACATGGCAAGTTTTCTCCCCCCATTTTAGTTTGTAAGTTTTGATACAGATATTGAAGGTGTGGACTGCACAGGAACTGTGGACCAGTTTTCCATTCCATGTGCCACCTTCCCTTTTTCCTTCAAAATAGTGCGTCCAAGAGCCATTGGTTGACTTCATGTTGCCATTTTGAAGGTGGAACTGAGGGAAAATAAGGTATTTTAGGTTGCTGGTTGGAGATGAGGTTTTTATATGTTTACACTAATTTAAGAGGGCTTTGGTGTGATTTTTCTAACATTTTCACCTGAAAATCATAGTATGCTGCATTTTCTTTCTCTGCTCACTTCTGAGATTATTTGGATATACATTGGTCTGGATATACATTGGTCTGAAGAAAGGTTAAATAAAGATATTTCTTCTTCCTGGTTTCTGAAGATCACACAAATGGGTTGTTCTGCACCTGTGGAGTAAAGCTCAGAAACCTGGAATCACTGGGCAAAACTTTTTTTGGCAGTAGCTCCACCCACCCTCTTGTAAACCCCCTAGCAGTCCCATTCTTCTCCACTTCCTTTTGTCCACCATGATAGCAACTTGAAGGAACTTCACAATCGGAATCGTTTGTACTCAGTACTTTTGATTTTGTCCTAACAGATTGTTTTTGACCACTCTTTTGGATTTAGGTCTGCATATATTTACCAATCGCTTGACCTCGGACCATCTGACTACAGTTTTGTCTTTAGATTTGTGACTTCAACTCCGGTTGAGAATGACCTCTTTTAAGCACTGTGGCAAATGTGACATGAAAATCCTCACTTCAGATCACCATGATCTGTGTGTTTTGTGTTTGGGGGAGGATCATAATGTCCAGTCTTGCCCTCCTTGCAAGTCTATGACTATGCAGGCCCTCAAAAATCGGGACCTCAAGGTGGCTCTTTGGGAAGAATCTTGCAGACCAACCTCTGCTCCAACCTACGAAGGCTCCGGTAAGGAAAAGGAAAAGGGGAGACCCAGAGAAAAGTCTTCTAAAGATAGAAGGACGTCTCAGTCAGATAAGGAGCGAGGAATCCAAAAAGACTTCCAAATGGAAGCATTCTGATAAGTCTTCTCACCCTAAAGGGGATAAATCGATGAATTATTCAGCTTCAAAAAGAGCCCGCTCTACTTCTCCCCTCAGCAAATTGGGTAGTAAAGAGGTGTTGGCTTCAGCCAAAACTCTCTCCGCAGCCCTTGGCTCTGATCCTAAATTGTCAACCTTGACATTGGCCATTCTAAGGGTTGAGACGCACCCAATTCCATCGGGTAACACCTCTCAGATCATCCACCTCAACATTGACACTGAATCGGAGGGGAGATTCCGAACCCAACTAGCCACATCATAGTCGGGAGCCCCAGGCTCGAACCCTCGGCCTACCTCCTCAGTGGGACTGGGCCACCTTTGGGGCTGAAGCCGATGAGATCGCTAATGTGGACATTGAATCCTCTTTAAGAGGATCTCCTTCACCACTATCCAGACCTGGTCTTTGATTACGACAGTGGCCAATACCTCTTGCCTGTCTATGCTGACTAGCTCCACTGCAACCTCCGACATCCCAGACTTCCAACTCCAGCATCTCAGGTTGTAACCAAAGCTCAAGTTATCAGAGCCTCCACCCCGACTTGACCACCAGTTCCTCCACGCCATAGGTCTCTCTATGATACACCTCTGCCAAGGATCCCCAAGGACTCTCTGGATGCTCCCCAACAACTGACTTGGATGTGCAGAAATCACTGACACCACAACACCTGGTCGAGATGGACACTGCCTCTCCCTTGGATATGAGGACTTGCATTGATCGAATAGTCTGGTTGGCTAATGCCCTTGAAATAGAGGTCACCCATACCAATGACAGCATGGTGGACTCGATCAAGCAGAGAGTACATGGAAAGGTACCAACTCCCCCTTCCATTGGCTATCTTCCTTCATTGAGGAATTTATATCACAACTCTGCTTCGGCTCCTATTTGGCTGTTTCAACATCCAAAGCTGAATTCCACTATTGTGGAAGAGTCTCAGCTGTCCTTCATCTCTAGACCTTCTTCCTTCCCTACCAACAAGGAGTGAGAAGATCGATGGACTAGCTAAGGCCCATTCCAGACGGGCGTAAAGTACATCCCCAGGATGTCCTAGGGTTAGGAAAGGGCGTGCTTTACATACACCCCTAACCCTAGTACGTACTGGGTACGTACAAAATGGCGGTGCCCGTTCCACACGGGTGCTGCCATTTGGACATAGCAGACGCATAGTGTCTGCACGTCGCTCAGCGGAAGTGACGCCGTGAGTGCGCCATTGGGCACTTGCTGCGCCACTTCCAGGGCGCAGAAAGAAGCGCCATTTTCGGGCTTCTTTTTGCTCCGCGAGAGAGCCACGCGGTACGGAAGCTGCGGCTCCCTCGTGGAGCAACCGGCGCCGCCGGCAGACTGCCGCTTTCAGACGGTCTGTAATGCACCTATGATGTCCTGTGCCTCAGCTGTATTGGACCTCAAGAAGGCCAATTACACAGCATGAATGGGGGTATATGTCTAGCACCTTATGGAGCACTTAGAACCACTATTGAGTGATATGCTGGATGACAAGAAAACCCTATCCCTGGCCATTCAATCTAAGACCCACTGTCTAGGTGGACAACAAATATGCTCGGCATGCCACTCCATGGATTGTGCTTCCAAAATTCTCTCTGACTCCACAGCCCTTCGGACACCCGCTTGGCTACGATCGTCAGACCTGAATCCCCAGGCCCAATCTCCTATCAAGAACATGCCTTTCAATGATTCCAGTCTCCTTAATAAAAAGACGAATGAGAAGCTTAATTTTTGATACCGTATGAAGGCAGCGGCAAACGGTATGTCCTCGGCGTCATTTCAATCTCCTCACCATTGCTATGGAGGCCAGTGCCCTTGGTGCACCCCCTCCCCCCCAATACCAACAAAGGATCAGCATAAGCAGCGCCAGCCCTCTCACTCTCCTTCTTCTTCTGGCTGTCACCAACAGCCTCAGTACCAACAAGGCTGCCGCAAGAAGGAGGCTGACCAAGGCAAGAGGAGATTGTGAAATGGAGAGGCACATTTCTTTTTGACCCCCTTTGGGGCTAGACTGGGGCCCTTCCTTAATGCCTGAACCTCAGTCACTTCTGACTTGTGGGTCTTGGATGTCATCTGCAGGGGCTGTGCCCTCAAGTTCGAAGAGCTGCCAATCACTGGAACTATATGTTTCACCATCCCCTCAGACACCCTACTCAAGAAAGTGTGCACTCTCTTGCAAAAGGGCATGATCAAATCTGTAGATCCTGCTCGATCCCACTATTGTTTTTTCTCCTGCTATTCACTATCCCTAAAAACGACTTGGGACTCTGGCCCATTTTGGACGTGCGATTTAAATGACTTTATTATTTACCGCCATTTTCATATGGCAACTCTTGCCTCTGTTATGCCACTTTTACAGAGAGGCCATTGGTTCATGACGTTCATCTCAAAGACACCTATTTTCAAATTGGAATCTGAAGGTATCACAGGAGGTTCCTCGCCCTTGCCATCGGGGCCGAGATGTTACAGTACAGGGTGCTTCCCTTCCCACAGCACCGAGGGTCTTCACCAGATGTTTGGCCCTGGTTGTAGCCTACTTCCACCAGCACAACATTACAGTCTTTCTGCATTTAAACAACTGGCCCTTTGTCACTCCATCCCAAGAATGACTCATCAAGGACTTTATAATAATAATAATAACTTTATTACAGCCATTTGGCCAGCACACATCAAGGACTTTGTCTCTCCTGGCGTCTCTTCATCTCTACCAACAGAGAGAAACCAAACTGACCCCATCAAGGCAGGTCAGGTTCATCGGGACGATCCTTGACTCTGATAACTTGATGCCCTACCTGCCATTAGACAGATTTCAAGCTCTCTCTGAGGCTGTTTGCAACTGTCTGGCACAGGTGGATCAGAGCCTACAGCGTGCAAGTAGCTTTGGGACACATAGCCTTGACAACTTATGTCACCCATGGGTAAGGCTCCATCTCAGACCATTTCAGTTTTGGTTCCTCTCCATCTTCAGTCCCATGGAGGATCCTCCCACCAAGCGGCTCACGATACCAAGACCCATGGCCAGATCTTTATGCTGGTGGCTCAAACCTGACAATGTATTAATCCGGATGGCCTTTCTGCCTCCTTTGCCTCAAATCACTCTGATAACAGATGCATCCATGGATGCATGGGGTACCCACACTTTGGACTTCATGATCAAAGACAAATGGTCTCCATCAGAGACACAACTTCACATCAGTGTACTTGAGATGCTTACGGTACAGAAAGCTCCCCGAGCCTTTGAGACTTTTCTCTTGGATAAGGTAGTGCTTCTCTTGACAGACAGCACCACTGTCATGTACTACCTGAACAAGCAAGGAGGAACAAAGTCTCAGACGCTTCTCGAGATCACCCTTCATATCTGGGACTGGTGGATTCCAAGAAAGATTCTCCTACAAGCCGTCCACCTCCCCAGGGAGGAGATGAATTGGCAGACCAACTCAGCAGGGCCAGGCAGGACACAGCCTTTGGGAGGGCAGTGTTACTTTCTGGGTTATGCTGAAGTTTGATTTATTGCTTGTGCTATATGCTTGGAATCCAAACAAATGACAAACAAGTGCACTTTTTCAAATTTAAAAGTTTATTGTTATATGCTTCATGCTCATGAAGTGTCAATCAGATGCACTTTACTAAGTTTGAAGTGTATTGTTGTTAATAAATACAATTTATTTGAACCTTATAAACAAATGCTCCTTTTAGAATTTAAAGGTTTTTATGGTTGTTCACAAATACAACTGGTTTGAATTTACAATTGGTATCATGACACGCCCTCCTCCACTGACTGAAGCTTGTCAGTCTAACCCATTTGTGTGATTCATAGAGCCCACAAAGAAGAAGGACAGGTTGCTTTCTTGTAACTGTATTTCTTCAAGTGGTCATGTGTGAATTCACACAAATCATGCCCATCCTCCCCTCAGTCATTTCCTGCTCACTTAGTCTTTTCTATTGCTGCCATGCACCGTATTTTATGGAACTGGAAAAGAATGGGACTGCTGGGGGTTTATAAGAGGATAGGTGGAACTACTGTCAAAAAGTTGCAAACAAAGTTTTGCCCAATGATTCCAGAACTTTCTGAGCTTTACTGTGCAGGCACAAAATAACCCATTTGTGTGAATTCACAGATGGACCACTCGAAGAAATAAGTACAGGTAAGCAACCTGTCCGTATTTGGAGCATTTGGATGTCTTACACAGCTTGTCAGTTTAATCTGCATTCCAATGGCTGACTACATTAGGTTTGCAGCTCAAACTTCCTAAAATCTTATCTTTCCAGGATCCTTTGGAATGTGAAAACAGCACAAGCAAAGATTTAAATGAAATCCCAAACAGGTATGACAGATGTTCTCAACTAAATAGCTGAAATTTGTTTTGAGATCTTAAAAGATGCATTGGTTTTATCCAGAGTTTATGTGATGGAAGAGACAGAGAAGGTCGGTTTTGCCTCTTTACACTGCTTTCAGCTTCACAAGATTGGAGGTATCAGATAATATGGGATGTACTGGAGGCTGAACAGCAAATTGTTTCCCCACTCCCTTCAATGAGCAGAAGCATTTAATGAATTGCTTATGGTGGTCTGCTCTGAGTCTAAACTTGTGACCATTAGCAAAACTAGAACTGTTGGTTAGAGTACTTAAATTTGAAGACTAATTTGGGGTATAGGAATGTCCTTTAACTGAATGTTAATATTCCTAATAATGCATTTAATGCACCCAGATACAAAAGCTAATATCAGAGATCTTAAGAAAGACCCTAAAATGTATCCCCTAGAAATAATAGATAATGACCTCAAGGGAAAAAAACCATGATAAAATAATCTTTTATACGGTCACAGCAGCTGGATTAATCTATGATAGATCAATGAATAAATAAAAATGAAAGGACAAACAAATTCAATAATGTCAGAATGGATATAGAAATTGTATGTCTTCATAGAAATTGATAAATTGACTCATTTCAGAAATGGATCAGTTCAGGAATTCAGGAAAGATTGGGCAAACATAATTGATTACTTAAAATGGGGAGTTATGGCAACATAAGCTTTAAAATAAGAATATATCAATAAACTTATCAGGCTGAAATGAGGATCTTGACAAGTATCAAAAACCAATAATTTGTTAAATAATACAAAGTTATTAAGAGTACAATATGGATAAAATAGAGAATGTGATTTAAATTATCAGTTTTTAAGCAAAATGACATGAAATTATTATGAATAGCCAAAGAGTAGAGGTTAGTAGCCACTTTATTGTTTGTCTTATTTTTGGTAGTGTTATTGTTTTATTGTTATGTCAAAATGAATATATATATATAGAAAAAAATTGCATTTAATGATGGGGACCATAACTTATTTCCTTAGTTAAGGAGATAGGTTCTTTCCTGTCTTTATTAAGATAGCCTTTAAAAAACAATGTTTATATTAAATAATATTTCTGTTGAAAGGTTGATGCATCTTTCGCAGGAAATAAGTGATCATTTGCCAGACTGCTGCAAGGAAATATGGCAGAGAGCCATAAAAGCTGAAATGCAGCTTCTAAAAATTCGCTATCAAATGTATCATCAGCACTGCTGGCGAACCTTCCAACCTGTTATGAAAGAAAAGGAACATGCAAAAAAGTATGTATGAAATACCTCTCAAATGAAATCTTTTCTGGTGCAGAAGATGCAGTCTGGGCTGTAGTTGTTTAATAGCTGTAATTGCTTAATAGCTCAATACATAATTGCTTGTGCAGTTAAGGTAATGATATATATATATATATATATATATATATATATATATATATATATATATATTTGCTCAATATGTTCCACTGTATTCATTGAGATTCCCTGCCAGGGAATTATATATATATTATTTATTTATTTATTTATTTGCGGTATTTATACCCTGCCCTTCAGCACTAAAGGCTCTCAGAGTGGCAGTCAGTTATCATTTTAATTAGACGGTTCCCTGCCCTCAGGCTTACAATCTAAATATATAGATGTGAGGACATGTATATTGAGCTTTTTCAACCCTAAATGCTGTATCTGACCTATACTGTTGTCTACACATATGTGAAAGTTAGCATGCAAATACATTTTTTTCTAGTTTAGATGTTTGCCCACCAAGCATACAAAACATAGCTGAATTCTGTGTAACATGTACTCAGAAGCAAGATCCAGTAAAAAGATTTCAAGCATATGAAATAGTTTTTCTGTGCAATTTGAAAAATGGTCTATATTACTTTAAAAATGAAAGCTGTGAAAAAAATTAAGATGAGAAATATGGTGGCTGCAGAGCATTTAGCATACAGTACTTAAAGAAATGGTACATAAATAGATGGTATATGTTTTATAAATATGAATGCTTTATTTTTTATTTTTAGTTCTGGTCCTGAGACAGGAAAGTTGGTGTCACAAGTGTCATTGCCAGAAAACATGGAAACTTCTTCACACTCTTTAGTAAGTCTTCTAAACCATTATTTTATTAACTTGTGAGTTGTTTAAGAACTTTTGAAATTGT
Organism: Sceloporus undulatus; assembly: GCF_019175285.1. Lineage (NCBI taxonomy): Eukaryota > Metazoa > Chordata > Lepidosauria > Squamata > Phrynosomatidae > Sceloporus > Sceloporus undulatus. The sequence continues at coordinate 165,769,830 of NC_056522.1, read as the reverse complement.
TTCAAATGTAAACTACGGCATATATTTAAAGAAGACCCATATAAGGAAGCAATATCAGTTTCTAGTGCTGACATAACTAATATTCAGAAACAGAAACAGCCATGTTAGACTGGAATATCAATCTGCAAAGTAATCCTGTAGCTTGAGCCTGGAGACAGTATTGTTCAAACATCTGGTCTCAAAGGTGCTGAAGATCTTTTGCATATAATCTTGTGGTTATGCTTATATATTAGTACTGAAAACATCAAAGGATTGCTTATCTTTGACATTTATTGAAATGGGTGACTGTGCTGCCTTTCTAGCTCTTAGCAGGCCCAGCCTGTCTCAAAATAGTACCTATTCCCTGAGCATGTAAGTATCTAGAATTACCAGCTGGGAGGAGCTATCTTGTTCCCCACACCTTTCCCAAATAGTCTTTCTAAAAATCTAGCATAAAACATAAACTTCTTAAAATTGCTTTGTTTCTCTTTCATAATCCCTTCATTTTCTGCCAATACATGCAGGGAAGGGAAGAGAAGAGGGCCAGGTAGCAGACTACCCTTTTCACAGCAGTATAGAGGCAGCAGTTACAGCTCTCTTGAATGGAGCAAGTCTCAGAATTAGCTAGTGGAGAATGACCACCACATGGGCTGAAGGATACCTTTGGCAGCATCACAAGAAGCCTGCTGCTTCTCTACTTGAATTAATTTATAGTACTGTAAAGGAAAAAAATGAATATAGTTTTTTTTAATAGGTTACGCATCAAATGAGTGAAAAACAGTGCCTTTCTAATAAGAATGCAGAGGAGAGGAAAAATGATCTTGTAGAAAATGGTAAGTTCATCCTTTATCTAAAAATCTGAAGTCCAATGATTCCGATGTACACTTATGACATAAACATTTGTTGTTAGAATTGTAAGTCTTATACTCAAATGAAGGCACCATCTTGATAATAAAAACAGGACAAAATTAACAAGGCAGACAGTATCTTGACTAGGACAAACTCCAGTTCCAAAGCATTGTACAAGCTGTCATATTTTTTAGAATTCTCTAAATCTAGGTGATAAAAATAGACCAGAGCCAGGAGCATTGGAATACAGACATTTGGATAGATGTGTTAACAAATCTCTTAACTCATGAACAGTGCAGTTTGGCGTCAACTAGTACAGTATGTGTATGTATGGTATCTAGAAAAGTCTAATTGGAAGAAGACAAAATAAGGGCTTCTTGACTCTGGAAAAAAAGGGTTGATAATGTATCTGATGAAGCCCCCATTCTGGATACTAGATTCAGTGTGCTGTTGTCAAATAGGTTTGAATGTAGGGCTTGTTTTAATATTTTCTCCACACATGTCGTGTGTTCAAAAGCAGTCCTTGGGCACCTGGACCAGCTGCCTATCTTCCCCATTTTTTAACTCTCACCCTTGGGAGACTGCATAGTCTGAAAACTCTCGTTTCCTGAAAAAAAGGAGACATTGTGTACCAGTAATTGCATGAACCTGCCACTTAACATGCTGTTCTGTGGTATCATGAAGGGTAATAAATGTGTATGGAAGATGTGTGACAGTTTACAGATCAATTGCAGTTGCAGAGAGAGGGAAACTGATCTTCAAACAGAACCACACACTTATTTTATCTTTCAGTTCTTTACCTCACATTTCCCTCCCCTATTTTTTTATAGTAGCTATCCTAGTGTTACATCACTTGAGTAACATAGGGAAGGAAGTAATGGGGTTGTGTTTTGCGTCTGTAATTTCTACACTGCTTTTTAATGTATATACAGTGCATCTGCACCATATGCGGGTGCACTATACACAGCTTTCAGCTTACACTGAGGCTGTGCTGCAATAGAATGAATGGTGTGTGCGCCCGAACCCCATTATATTCAATGTGGCTCAAGCATATGCGTTATTTGCCTTACGCGGGGGGTGGGTGGGTTCCGGAATGGATCCCCCACATAAATCAAACCAATGTATACAAAAAACCTAAGTTGGAATATATAAGAACAAATAAAATCTTGCAACCACCCAAAGTTAAATGTAAGCAATTTCTATAAGGAAACAAGTAGATTATATAGAGGAGGGCATTTGACAGTTCTTGGGTCATTAGTAGGAAAGCTCTGCTCTAAACTGATGATAACCTAAAATTCCTAAAATGTGGAGTAGGACTGATCTTTACTTTCAGAGCAGAACCATATGGGAGAAAGAATTCTGTGTTACAGATCATATCTTGCCAGTTTTGAAGTAACTACTTCCAGTCTTTTCTTCCATGTTCACTGGTAAGAAACGGTGGTATATTTGAAGGTTATTTCTGAGTTTCCCCAGTACTTGAGGTGAGCCAAGGCATATGGTAGTGCAAAGCAGGAGTTATTTGGTGGTAGTAGCCTGTCATATGATAATTTTAATGGTATTGACTTCATCAAATAAAGATATTTGTAGCTGCCTGAGCCCTTCAGATGCTGTTGGAATTCACTATCTAGCTGCACATCTTAATGTTCTCTTTCCACCCATTTTTTTAATGTGAAAAATGATTGTATCAATTGTTAACTACTCTACAAACCCTTCATGACCAAAGAATGGAATGAGAAGTATGCCTTTGGTATCTGTTGGAGTTTAGTTCCCTGTGGATACCAAAATCCATGGATGCTCAAGACCGATTAAAAACAATGGCGTAATAAAATGATGTCCCTTATATAAGATGGCAAAATCAAGGCTTTAGGAATTTATATTTTTAAATCAATATTTTCAAGCTGTTGATGGTTGAATCTGTGGATGTGGAAGGCCTATTGTATTAAGTAATATAAATTAAAAATCAGGACTTAGACATAGATAATTTAGTTCTTAAAGATCAAAGCCAACACCTTGAATTAAGTCTGAAAACAATCTGGGAGCTAATTAAGTGGCCAGAGTGCATACCGTAAAATGATGACACTGACTTATAGCTGGCTGCATGCTGAGCCAGCTGAATTTTGCAGATCGTCTCCAGCAGCAACTCCACAAGCAACAGATTATTACTAGGTACCAGTACTAGGAAGAGGCCTTTAATGTCTAAGGTTGAAATTATTCTGTATCTCACCTACCTCTTAGAAAACAATCATGAGAGAAGGTTGTCTAACTAGTAGTCCTTCCAAAAACTAGATAAATTGTAAGGTTTGAAGGTAACTGTCTGTTTTTCGACCTGTGATATCTTCCTTATATTCTTGGCCTCTTATGAACCAAAGATAAAATAAAGCCATCTTTGTGAGCTATAGATCAGTAATTTCTGGACAGAACCGTGTTTCTCCACCTTGTTCAGCTCATATCCATATTCATAATTTCCCACAATAATACTTGGCCTATCTTGTTATAGCTATAATGCTTGATTAACACTTTATGTTGCTCACTCTCATTTAAAAAAGCATACTATAACTTGCCGCGCCGAGTCCAGCATGCACAGTTTAGTGAAAAGTCTCTTAAGTGTAGATGTATGTTTGCATAAAATTCAGATTTAACACCGTAGGTTTAAAATAAAATGAATTCTTTTTCAAAAATTCTCTTTTAAGACAGAGAGAGAGAAAGAATCCCAAAACAGACATGCAAAAAGCACTGCCTTCTGGTTGATCTGGGGAGTGTGGCATGCAGATAACGCATGCCCACCGATCACCTGGAAGCTGCTCCAAATCCAGCTAACACGACCCAAAGCCAACCACAAAAGGAGCAGGGGAAAACTGCTCCTTCCCGGTGGTCTGTTCTGGATTGTGGAAGTGGTTGGCCTCGGTACTGTGGCATCCAGTTGGCGTGATCTCGCACTGATCAGGGTTCAATCTTTCATCCAGGGTTCATGAAGCCTATATGATTGCTGATCATGAAACTGCTGATGTAAAAAAAAATGTCAGCAGTATGGCTTCAGTAACAATGACAGAAACAGAGTTCATTTCTTCTTTGTGGTCTTTGCAAATCACATGAATGAGTTATGTCTGCGCCTGCTCAGCTAGCTCAGAAACCTCTAGTATCACTAAGCAGAACTTCAGTTGCAACTTTTTGGATGGTATAATACACACAATCACACACACACACACTGTATATCCCCTAGTGTTCTAGCTCTTTCTCCAGTTCCTTTTGTCCACTGCGATAGCAGCTAGGAAGGAACTTAACTCTATTAGAGTTGCATGTTTCACTTTTGGATCGACCTAATGGCTTGACCTTCGACCATTTTTCTGGACTTTGACCATTCTTTGGGCTTCGGATTTGAGATTGTCGCTGATCGCTTGATTTTGGACTGTCTGACTTACGATTTGCCTGCCGGTTTTCCCTTTCAACTGCAGTTGAATATACGATGTGACGAATGTGGTGTCAAGATCCCCACTTCTGATTGCCATGATTGGTGTGTTTTGTGCTTGAGGGAGGCCCAAAATGTCAAGACCTTCCCACATTACAAGGTCATGATCACCAAGGCTCTCAAAAATCAAGTCCTGAAATTGAAGGTGGCCCTGTGGGAGCAAGCCTCTGCTCCTGTGGCCCGAGACTCCTTGGTTGAGGCCTCCACTACCTCCAGTAAGGAGAAGGAAAAGGACGGAGGGAGGCCCCAGGAAAAGTCTTCCGAAGACAGTTCGGCTTCCCGAACTGATAAGAACCAAGTGGATGAAAGGTCCAAAAAGATGTCCAAGTGGAGACACCCAGAGGATAAGTCTTCTCACACGAAGGGGGATAGACCAGCTGGCCATTCATCCTCTAAGAGGGGCCAATCCACTTCCCTGCTGGGTACATTGTTGATGAAGAGCCTGTGGCTTCAGCTGAATCTCCACTGCAGCCCTCGGATCCAAACCAGCCCGAGTGACTTCTCTTCCCCTGCTTGAAATGCTCCCAACTCCATTGGGTAGTGTTTCCCAGGTTGTCCACCTCAATACCGAGTTGGAGGGAGAGATTCAGGAACTGGACCCACCAACTCTGACCCCATATCCAGCTACTCAGGTCAACGTTGAGAGCCCTCGGGCTTGAATTCAAGCTCAGACCTTTGATAGGCCCCCTCGTCAGGACCAAGCGACCCTTTGGAGTGAGACGGTCAGTCACTCTAGACTGGAGGATAAACCTTCGTTCCAAGATGACCTCCTCCAGCATTATCTAGACTTGGTCTGCAACTTTGACAGTGGCTGATACCTCCTGCCAGTCGATGCTGAACAACTCCACCACAGTCTCCAGTGCCTTTTCCAACCTGGCTGGTAGCTAGGACCTCTGCTCCAACCAGTGACTCTCCAGCCAGAGAGTCACTCTACTCTCGGCCTCTCCCAAAGACGCCTGAAGACTCCCTGAGGTCAGCTCACTCTCTGAGAAGATCTGTCTCCAACAACTGAGTCAGATGTGGAAAGGCTGTCAACACCAGCTCACCTGGTCGGGCTCCGCCTTTCCTATGGACAACATCAGGTAATTTGCAATCCAGATAGTCCGTATGGCCAACGTCCTCAAGATCATGGCCAATCGTACCGATGAGGATTGAGAGGATGGTCCACAGGAAGGTTCCAGCTCCTTCCATCGGATACTTTCCATTGCTGCAAAAGATCACCAGCCTTACCTTCAATTCCACAAGGACAAAGTGATCCTTCTGAAGGTGGTGTCAGCCTTCCACATCAACCAAGACATTGTGTTGTTGAGCTTGGCCCCGAACCTGACAACTGATGGCAAGCACCATCTACACACCCTGGATGTCCAAAGGGTTCTGGCTTTCTGCCTAGACAGGACTTTGGGTTCAAGGCTCTCCGAGAGACTTTTTGTTTCTACTCAGAGGCTAAGAAGTGACTACCTGTGACTGCTCGGAGATTCTCTAAGTGGGTGGCTGGTACCATCCACTCCCTCCTCCACTGATTGAAGCTTGTCAGTCTAACTCATCTGTGTGATTCACAGAGACCACGAAGAAGGAGGACAGGTTGCTTACCTGTAACTGTATTTCTTTGAGTAGTCATCTGCAAATACATGCAAATCCTGTCCATCCTCCCCTCAGTCGTGTCCTGCTTATTGCTAAGATTATTCTTTTGCTGCTATGCAGCATACTATACGGAACTGAAGAAAGAGCAGGAACACTAGGGGCTTTATAGGGGTGGGTGGAGCTATTGCCAAAAAGTTGTTGCTGAAATTCTACTTAGTGATATTAGAAGTTTCTGAGCTAGCTGTGTAGGCGCAGACATAACCCATTTGTGTGTATTCGCAGATGACCACTCAAAGAAATACAGTTACAGGTAAGCAACCTGTCCATCTGCCCACTTCATTTCAACCTTTGCTGATTTTTATCTGTCTGTACAGTCCATGTGTGTGTTTTATTTTAAAGTATTTATCATTTATTAAGAATCTTCGAATTCTCAAGAAATCACAGAACACTGGTTTGATGCCACACAGAACCTGGCAGAGGGTGATTCTCTACCGTCACTTACAGGTCAGTTAAACCTAACTGGTGGGAACAGCAAAAATACTAACATGCATTGCTTGCCTTTATTCCAGCTCGCACCATAAAACTCTTTCTTGTGTTCTCTTTTTAGCCTCACAAAGGATCTGGCCCTGCGCAAATCCCCTTTTAGAATATTTTGTAAATCTTGCATGGGATTTAGTTCTCACTACTTCCCCACATTCTACTCATTTATACAGTTAAACTTTCCTTTTCTTTTCATAGTTATACTGTAGCTCTTTTTTTCTAATTTGTCCTGGAATGTTCTTCTGTATTTTCTCAGATTCTTCTCCAGTTATCATCTTCACTATCTCTGCCACGATGACAATAGCAATAATCTTTTGTATGGCTGCTTTTCTACATAATTGTACCTAAAGCATATCACTGCACAAGAACTGCAGAGCAAATTAAATCATTCATTTGTTAGTCCAGTACCAATTTATTTTAAAACATAAGAGAGCCCTGCAAATAGTACTACAACTGCAGTGTTAATTTGTTTATTTAAAGTATCTATGATTTTTTTGCCTCCTAGGACTCTAGAGGCTATGCAGAACATGTTAAAAGTAATTAAAATAATACAGAAATAAAAACTTTTTAAAAAATTAAAATGCACTTTGCCTTCAACCCATTTCTGACTATTATCTTAACACAAGCATATCATGGGGTTTCCTTAGCAAGATTTGTTCAGAAGGGATTCACCTCCCCCCCAAGGCTGAGAGAATGTGACATACCTGAGGTCACCCAGTGGGTTTCCATGACCAAGCAGGAATCTGAACCCTGATCTCCAAAGTCATAGTCCAGTGATAAAACCATTGCACCATGCTCACTCTTTAAAAATACACTTTAAAGACCTTTAAAAACAAATTAAGAATTGGTATTAATATAATTTTTAAACAATTGGAATAACATAGCTGCAATTGCAAGCTCCGAACAGATGAAGCCAGTCTAACTTCCCTTGGAAGAGAGTTCCGCAGTTGGAGTTCTTCTACAGGGAAAGTCCTGTCACGTGCACACTAACCTAGCCTCTCGAGATGGCAACAGGGCCTATGTAGAAAATTTCAGATTTTGGACAGGCTCATGTGAGAGAAGGCAGTCACTTCAGATGTCCTACCCGCAAACAGTCTGGTCTTTCTGGGACAATACTAACGCTTTGATTTTTGCTGGGAAACAAATTGGAAGCCAGTGTAGTTCTTGTAAGGCTGGTATTACATGGTCTCCAAAAATCACACCTGATACCAGTTTGCCTGCTGCAGTTTGCACTAGGGCAGCTTCTTCCAAACACTTTCAAGGGCAGCCCTCCATAAAGCACATTACGGTACTCATATTAGAGGAAATTAAGGAACCACCGTGCCAAAATCTGCTCTCCCTGGTACAGCTGATGCACTAGCCAAAACCTGGCCAAAGGCTTTCTTTTTCTGTCTCGCTCTCCAGGAACAGCACTGTTTGCAAGCACACTCCCAAGCAACTACCGTAATCTTTCAGAGAGAGAAATCCCATCCAGAGCAGGCTGTGAGGCCAACACCAGCTTATCTTTCCTGCTGACTAACAGCACCTCCATCTTGTCTGGATTGAACTTCAGTTTATTCAGACACACCCATTCCTTCACTGCATCCAAACCACTGGACCTTTGGCCCAGTACATGAAGGATGTTGCTGTTGTTGTTGTTGTTGTTCTTTTCTTATATCCTGCCTTTCTCCCAATATAGGGACTTAAGGATATACAAGTGGTTGTTGAAAAGGTCCCAAAAATTGAGTGTAATTTTGTCACTGGAGCTTGAAAGAGTGTTCTTTTGAATTTTATAATGTCAGTTTGCAGGATCATAACTGTAATTTATGAAGTGTGTTGAACTTTGGAATAAACCATGTCAGCAAAAAGTGTGGAATTTTGAAATGCTGGACTCCAGACCATCATAAAGTTCTTGTCCTAAAGAAGAAAGTTCCAAAGGAAACCCGTGAGTATATGATGCAAACACTGAGTGACAAGTGCCCATCATATTCATCAGCGAAGAGGTGATGTGCCAACTTTCAGCATGGAGATTAAAGATGCACCAAGGTCTGGAAGGCCTTCAACAGGGTTAATTCCTGAAACAGATGAATGTGTTCATGACCTGATTTTGGAAATCAGTGAATCTCAGCTAAAACAATTGCTGAGACCCTAGAGGTATTGTGGGAAGACATTGGGTTTATAATTCATGAGCAGTTTGCTACACAGAAGCTGTCAACTGAGTAGTGCTGCAATTTTTTTAGTACTGACCAGAAAGGAAATCAAGTGGATACCTCCAAGTTGATTTTGTAGTATTTTGAGCAATCTAATGATATTTTTTTGGAATGATTTGTCACAGTTGCTGAAACAAGATTAGATCACTGTGATCTGGAGACCAAACAACAGTCCTTGCAGTGGCAGCATTTGGGTTCTCCATGACCAAAGAAATTCAAGCCCCAAAAGACAGCAAAAAAAAAAAAAAAAAAAAGTCATGGCCACCATTTTTTGGGATAAGGAAAGTATTAAAGGAAGGGTTAAACAGTTGATTCAGAACACTACTCTAACTTGATGTGCTGTTTAAAGGAGGCGTTGAAGGAAAAATGGCAAAAGACGCTCCTTTTTGTAGGACAATGCACCTGCTTACAGAAATGACAAGACGATGGATGTTTAGAAGAATGTGAGGTTTGAGTGCATAGGCCATCCACCCTACTCACCAGATCTTGCTCCATCTGCCTAATTCCTGTTTCCAAATTCAAAATAAGAATTTGAAAGGAAGGAAATTTTCAAATGATTCAGAGATGATTGGAGCAGCAGAGCAGTATTTCACTGACCAGACATCAGAAATTTATAGTGGCAGAGTTAAAGAAACTTGAGAAACATTGTATGAAGTCTGTTGATCTTCAGCTATAAGAGCATCTGTAGCGTCATCAATGTTTGTGAGGGTGCTGTACTTTGGATAAATGAACTAGAGAAAACACAGAATTTGAGGATAATCAATTTACAGAATGCATTAGAAAAATTAGAAAGGATACTTAAGTATGTGGTGGATGCAGGATATGAAGCAACCATGTTTTTAGCAAAAAGCATTAATTCTATGGTAATTGGTCAAAGTTGTTGGTGGTTATGTCACTGGGAGGCAGACCAGAAATCGTGGAATAATTTGCCATATGTTGTATGTACAGCGCCGTGTAAATTTACAGCGCTTTATAAATAAAGGTTAATAATAATAATACGTTCCCTTTAAGAGAGGATTATTATTTGGAGATGAAAATTTGGAAAACATATCAATTGAAAATAGAGAGAAAAAGCAGGTTATGCACACCTTGCAAAGGAAACGTTCAGATGGAAGGTTCTATAAAGGAGTATATAACTCTTATAATTCCTTTCATGGTAAAGGAATGGGTAGAGTCTCCAACGATAGGCAACAAGACAAAATTGGTATCAACAAAGGACAGGATTTACAAGAGAATTATAAAATAACAAACAAGTTCCTGCAAGAGCAGGGAATCATTCTCCTCTTGCAGGGGACAACAGCAATACGTGAAAACACTTCAGGTAGGAGAAAGATTAGTACAGTTCAGACATTTGTTGCCACAGATAACATGGGATCGATGGGCTTGCCAAGTTATGACGGACGGATACAGAATATTGTTCAACCACAAACCAAAAGAACGGTATCTTCCATCTCCAGTGAAAAAAGATGCCCTCTGCACCAAGAGTGTTTGCAAAAGTATTAGTTCCACTAATAGCATTCTTGAGGAAAAAAAGGGACACAACTTCATCCATATTTGGGCGATATTCTTCCGAAAGCATAATCGACAGGAAGCAATAAAAGATCAAAACGAGACCCTATATACATTAGAAAGTTACAGATTCATAATAAATTATGAAAAAAGTCACCTTACACTGGCACGTCATCTAACGTATCTAAGAGCTTTAATAGACACAAGTCAAGGTTATCTAGATCTATTGCAGGAGAGGAAAGAGACAATCAAAATGGAAATAATGCAACTACAAAAATCCAAAACAGCCAACCTAATGTGTCTAGCATGGGTAATGGATCTGATAATATCAGCCATCAAATTGGTACCTTGGAGAAGATACCACACCAGAGTATTACAACAATATCTCCAGTCACATCAGAAACCAATTGGAAGAAAATTAAATTATACATTACCACTACCACCACATATAAAGACACAGACCAAAAGGTGGCTTTCAGACAATAAATTGGGCAAGGGAGTACAAGAAGTAAGAATAACAATCGATGTGAGTTTCAAAGGCTTGAGAGCATATTGCAAATGTTTCAGTGCAGAGATTTTGGGCATCATCAAACAAATAGCACAATATCAGTTTTTTGGAGCTGAAAGCTGTACGACTAGCTCTCTACAAGTTTACAAAAACAATCAAGAATCAGCATGTTCAAATTGTAATGGACAATATATCAATGAAAGCATACATCAACACCCAAGGAAGACTAAATCTATGTCATTGATGAAAGAATTGGACAAAATATTCAGGTATACAGAGAAAAACTTGGCAAGAATCTCAGCAGTGTATCTGAAAGGAACCTTAAATGTCAAAGCAGATTTCTTCAGTCGAAACAGGATTCACCCCGGGGAATGGGAATTAAAGCAAGAAATATTTGACAATCTAAACAAAAGACTAGGTCCATTTCCAATGGATTTATTTGTGTCAGCAAAGAATTATAAGTTAAACAGATATATTTCAATCGATGGAAGCTTAAAAGCAGAACACTTCAACACTCTAGCAGTACCTTGGCAGGAAGAATGTCTTTATGCATTTCCACTAAAGTTATTCAGAAGATACAGTCAGAGGGGGGGAACGTCAGGCTAATAGCACCATTTTGGCCAAGGGGACCATGGTTTCCAGTGTTAGTACATCCATCAACATCACCGCCAATACCACTTCCACATTAACCAGACCTTGTAAGTCAGGGGCCAATTTATCATTCAGCTCTGAATCGGTAGTAGCTAACTGCATGGATCTTGAAAAGAGAAAATTACAGAAATGTGAATATTTCAAAGAAGTAATAGACACCATCACGGCTTCTAGACCGCAATCAACAGAGAAAATACATAACAGAACATGGAGTGGTGCCTAATGAACTGATTATAACATAAGATAGAAGTCACAAACATTTTGCAGTTCTTACAGGACGGACTAAAGAAAGGATTAAGACAGAACACTGAAGCATCAAGTGGCAGATTTGACAGTATTAATAAGTTTCAACAGGATACCTTTATTGGCACATAAACGCATAAAAAGGTTTTTTATGAGGAGCAACACTATCGACATATCCAACAGTACATAGACTTCCATTTTGGAATCTTGATTTAGCCCTAAACAATTTGATGAAAGAGCCCTTTGAACCATTGGAGAAAAAGGGTTTGTGACACTTGACATATAAAGTAACGTGTCTCATTGCCATAACATCTGTGAGGTGGGTCTCAAAGCTTGCAGCTTTGTCTATTTATCCATATTTATTTAAATTTGAGCAAGAAAGACTAGTATTTAGATCCAATAGTCGTACCAAAGTGCATTTGGAATTCATATCATAACGACACTGTCTAACTCCACGTCAGCCACTGGAGAAGAGATGACATACATTGAATGTAGTAAGAGCTGTACAAATATGCAAGAAGAGAACAAATCAAATATGACGATCAGAAGCACTGTTCATATCATTTAATCCAAGGACAATGGGTCAGAAAGTGTCCAGTCATATAATTTCCTGATGGATTAAGGCATGCATTTTCCTCTCTTACAATCTAGAAAAAAACCCAAGACCAAGTAATGTATATGCCCATTCAACAAGATCAATGCCAACAAGTAAGGTATATACGGTGACTGCTTCTTTAAAGGATACATGTCAGGTAGTGGGCTAGAGTGAGCCAAACACTTTAATAAGACATTATAAACTGCATAAATACGAATCAGCACAAGCATCCTTCGGAAGGACAGTGCTTCAAGCAGAAGTAACAGAAAGATAAATTAAAAAAAAAGCTACTCTGAGATTAAGCTTGGATAAGTCCCAATGATCATGGATAACTACTCCCTACTATCCTGAGAATGAGAAATTATACTTACCGAGAAGGCTCATTGTAGGATGACTGGGGGAGTTATACACACAAACACACACACACACACACCTCATTAGATAAATACCTAAGGAAACAAAAGCAGGATAACAAAAAATAAATAAATACCTAAGGAAACAAATAAATACCTAAGGAAACAAAAGCAGGATAACAAAAAATGATGGAGAAGGAAGAAGTCCACACACCCCATTAGATAAATACCTAAGGAAACAAAAGCAGGATAACAAAAAATAAATAAATACCTAAGGAAATAAATAAATACCTAAGGAAACAAAAGCAGGATAACAAAAAATGATGGAGAAGGAAGAAGTCCCAATAGTCGTAACAGAAAAAGATCAAGGACTCCTGTTGGCACAAGGTTGGCGCACATGGGCTAAACCCAGTGGTCATGGATAATTCTTCCCTACCATCCTAGAATGAACCTTTTCGGTAATATAACTTCTCATTTTTTTGTTCGTTCTATAACTTAATTAATTTTTCCATATTTTTTTCCATTTCTAGAAACACAAACTATAGATGACCAAAAAAAGGCATCAAAGGACAGTGTTTACGTTCATGTTGGCAATTTAGGTCCCTTAGTATCAGAAGTAAGTCAACTTCTATTTCAGTATAATTAAATAAGTCATAAATTAAATAAAAACAATTAACTACATTAGTTGGTTTCATCTGATGCCACTTTACCGTGTTTCTGTCAAATTCTTTTTGCTTATTTTAGGTTGACCTATTGCTTAATTTCCAGAAATACAATGTTTCTGAGATTTCAATTTGTGAACCCTCTGACAATTACAGGTATGTATATGATATTATGGGATTTCTTGTAAGTTGTAAGGTGTGAATCCCATTCTTTCCTAGCTCAGACTTGATTGCATTGCTTACTGTTCCCATCCTTAACCAAAAGTCTGTTTTTCTCCTGCCCTCACAGTGCTGATGCTTCCTTAAAAAACAAAAAACCTTCCAGCTGGATAGAGGAAATGGGTGGGGGTAGGGACTGAGGGCATAAACAGTTTTTGTAAAAAGGAGCTTCTTTGTCAGAGGTTTTGTTACGGTAAATAAGGTACGCCCATTTTTAAAAGGGCTGAGTTGATTTTTTTTAATGTTTTGTTTGTCTATTTGTTTGAAGATTATCACATGAGGACTTAGTGTGAATGAAACATGGGGGGATCATTACAGCAGCGTGTCTGTAATTTGAAACAATTCCCCAGAGTTAGGGAATTGCGAGCTCCCTCTAGTGTCCTGGAATCGTTATGGGAAAGTGTTCTTTCTATTAACTCAATATTTCCATGTATAGAAAAAAACACTCTCCCTTAACAATTTCAGATTCCCTAACACTGGGGAATCGTTTCAAGGTTACAGGCAAGCGCATTGCTGGAAATGATTCCCTCACATTTCATTCACACTAAGTCCTCGTGTGGCAATCCTCTTTGTTTATTATTTATTTATTCATTTTGCATTGGAGAATGGATCACGCCCCTAACATTTTAGAAGGATTTAGTATTTCTAGATTGAAGCGATCATGTTGAATATGTTCTATGTTTGCTGTATTGAAATGATTGATGTGATGTCTATTTTGTTCCATTGAATGCTACTTCTTAATTCTGCACATCTTTTACATCTAGATATGCATCTCTAAGTTTCAAATCAGCCCATGAAGCCAGTCTGGCAGTAAAAGAAATGAATGACAAACTAATAAAAGGAAAAGCGGTGAATGTTCAACTTCTACAAACTGTGAAAGAAAATGGAGTCCCAAGTTATAAGAGTTCTGTGAAACAAGAACATGAAGACCAAAGAGGGCATTCTAGTTCTGATAAGAATACTGAACATAAGAAGAATTGTAATATGATTTTAGAAATGCCTCCTCCTTCCTTAGCTGCTCCCAGAGTGGTTTCTCGTGGCCCTGTCTCCTCTTCAAAAAGACCAGAGGCTTCCAAAGAACCCCTAAAGTTGTCTTTGCCTGATTTGTCGAACACTCCTGCATCTGTCTCAGCTTCATCAGAAATACCATTTTGTCTTTCTTCCTCTTCTAAAGTCCCTGACCCTAAGCCTTCATCAAGAAACCCTTGCTTTGATATAGATCAAGAGGTAACTTCTTTTCATACAGGATGACATTCTTAAAACAATGCATGCCTTTTTTGCATGTAAGGTTCATTGTAGACATAATACTTCTGATGGCTTAATTGACATTTAACTGCAGTTATCCTTCCATATTCATGGGAGGTTAGAGGCGAAGGACTTTTGCGAATTTGAAAATTTCACGAATAACCCCTCCTCCCAGTTTCAGAGCGACAGGGAGGGGTTGGAGAGGAGCAGGCACACTTGCCTTTCTTCCTTTCTCCGATGCCTCAGAGAGCTTGCATGAGTGCTCTGAGGCAGCATAAGGAAGCTGGGAGACTTGCGCATGCTGCTCTCATCCCTCCTCTTTGCTCCAGGCAAGCTCTGGAGCATCAAGGAAGGGAGAGAGAAGTGTGTGTGACTTTCCCCCACCTCCCTTCCAATGTTTCAGAGAGCTTTCCTCAGCTGTCTTAACATCAGAAGGGAGGGGGGACTTAGTTTCCCTTTCTCTGGCCACTGCCACCCTGAAAAGCCTTGGGAGAAGCCTCCCCCAAGCCCTTTCAAGGCAACGGGCTCAGGGAAAGAGAGTCCTCTCTTTCTCCAGACCCTGCTGCCCTGGAAAGCCTTGAGAGAAGCCTCCCTCAAGCCCTTGCAAGGCGGCAGGGCTCAGGGGAAGTCCTCTCTTCCTCCGGACTCTGCTGCCATGGGAAGGTTTGGAAGAAAGAAAGAGTTTGCCTCTCTTTCCTCTTGCTGTCACCCTATAGCTGGCTCAGCTGGGCTAGTTACAAAGTGGCAGGGAGGGGATGTAGAGGAGGGGGGCACGTGGAGGCTTTGACCTCGCAAATGATCAAAACCATGAGTGCCAAAGCCATGAATACGGAAGGACAACTGTAATTGGATCCAAGCTATGGGACTGGGTCAATACTTCTAGAGCACTGGCATGAAATGCATATAGGGATAAACACCATTACTGTCTCAAGTCAGTTAGAGAGCCAGGATTAAAAGAACTGTAATTACCTTTAATTAAAGTTAATGTTCGCTCCAGTGTAATAATTATCATTAATAAACCTGGTAGGGAAAACAGACTTTGGTTCCGTTCTTAGTCCCATTTACAATAGATACATTAAATCAGTGAAACTTGTATAATTGTTGACTTAGAAAATTCCAGTTGATTCAGTGGGTGTAATCTGGTTGGGAATGGTCTAAATACCCTAAAGGGACCAAATCCTGTCTGATTTTAGAAGCTAAACAGGGTCAGCTCTGGTTAGTACTTGGATGGGGGGCCACCAGCAAATACCAGGTGCTGTAAGCTGTTTTTCAGAGGAAGTGACTGGCAAAGCCACCTCTAAGTATTCCTGGTGTAAGATAACCCTATGGAATTCATGGGATCACCACATATTGACAGGAGACATGAAGGCACATGCTTGGGACTAAATCTTGGATTTAAGCTTTGCTTTCTATAGGGGAGAGAGTGTACAGACTACTTGGCCCTTTCTGCTCACTTAATCATGGTTAAGTAGTTGAGACTGTTATGTCTGCATGCCATTTACATTTAAGGGTCCACTATCAATAGTTCTATTGTGCACATGAGGTTCTGTGTGGCCTCAGGCTACACCTACTGTATTTGCAAACTTCTGCACTGCAGTGGGAATGCACACACAGAACTTACTCCTAAGAGAATAGCTAGATTTCCATACAGTTCAATACTAGTGTAGTTAGAATGTTTCCTTGCTTTGTGTATTAATTACTTTGTACAATGTCTACCTAGGATGTTGCAGACAGCCTTTTGCCATTGGGCTCAGTACAAGATACTCCAAATCCATCCAGTACCTTTGTACCTCCCAACACATTAAACTTGAGAAGCTTCCGCAAAGTAGTGAAAAAGTTGGAAGAGCTACATCCAAAGATCAGTAGGTAAGTATGGAGTTTGAAGGTGGAATTCATGGAAAGCATAAAGAGTGTCACTTGAAATTCTCTTGGAGACTAATTACTCTCATTATTTTTAGAGACATTATCTTGGATGCTTTGGTAGAGATAAAAGAAAATACAGGCTTTCTCAGTGGCTTACCCCTTTGTACTATTGTGCAAATGACATCATCCCTTCTGAAGAAGAAGTTTGCATCACAACCTGGGGAAAATAAGGACACGTCTAAGAAATAAAGGTGAGTATATAAAACATCTTGAAATTGCAACATTTATGCCATTTAATCTGACAAAATACTTTCTACTGAATAGTTGGAATATTAATTATTAATATCTAGATCTTCGTTGGATTTCAGTTTTGCACCTTGATTAATAGTAACTGTATATATAACTGAATTTCCTGGATCACAAAGTGGTTTAGCCCTCAGTATAAATCTTGAACACAAGTAGTACTTTTGTAAGTACTGCTGTTCTTAAGGAATTTTTATGTGTGCTAGATGCCATCAAGGACATACCACATATAGTCATATACAGGTCGATGTAATGTATAAATTGAGGGAAGGTATTGGGACCAAAATCATGGATTTTGATAATGACCCTTGGATATGTTGAGGTTAGCGTTTAAGGGAGGAGAAAGTTTTACAACCATGCATAGATTTCATGTCATGTCTTTGTGTTCTCTACAGTAGTTTGTCTGCGCATTCACATTGGCAGCTGTGACTAAAAGAAGACACTTTGAGTTGAAGAGTGTAACCCACAGATCTTCAAGAACATAGAGATTGAATGAGTAACAAAGCAGAAGTTTAGGGAAGTCTGTAACTTGGTTGGAAAATATACTTGTTTTGATATACCTTTATTTGTGGTTTTGTTATTGGGAACAAGTTTACAAGAAACTGATGCTGTAACTTTTAATTCTTCAAAAAATGTTTAGAACACCTTTGCCTTAAGTAACTACAAAAAATAACCTTTTATCTGTTATCTGTATTTTGCATTTGTTAGGTACTTTAATATGAAATACATGAGAATATGTTGTCATTTCATAAGAATCTATGTTTTCAATGATAATATCAATAAACAGTCATAGTATGGCTTAAGATGTTTGAAGTTGATTTACAATGTTCATATTTGAAGTGGCAAAGAAAAAACGTAATTTAAAATATATATATATACTACAATAATCAGAGAATATTTAGCAGTTTTGTTGCTAATAGTTCTTGCACATAGGGCACAAATTTTAAGTACCATGGATTTCAGAGAAGGAGATTTAACAGTACAAACAAATGAAAAGGGCTTTATTTGTACCACTTTATTCCTTAGTCTATATGGCCATGAATATACTATTGACTTTAAAGATCACATATAAGACACAAAGCCCAGCCAATGAGATATACCATTATTAGGTTCAACCAAAAAAGATATGTAAGACTGACAAAACTTTGAAGTTCTGCAGAAGTCCTCATTAAGTCATATTGTACAAAAAGCAGGGGATGTCCAAAATTAAGCTAGCTGTTACAGGACAAGCTTAGATTCAATCTGCAAATGAAGACTACACAATGATTAATTAATCACTGATAGGTGTTAATGATGCTTGCAGGCAAGGTGAGTTTTACTCTAGACAACTCTTTGATCCTTTTTTCAATTTGTTGCTGAAAAGATGTAATTCTTCATGTAGTACAACAGATGGCAGCAAAAGAAAACATCTCACTGGTTGAGTAAAGAGCAATGGAATAGATGCATTTTGGACCAATGTCAGAGTTGATGAAAGCAGTATAATTGTAGACCTAGTTATACTCTGAGCAAGACCAGTTGCTGTTCAGTTTTACATCTAAAAACTTGCTCTATGTCAGATCATTTCAAGGCCTAGAACTGGACTGAAGTAAGCAGTTCTGTCCATCATGTAACTTATTAAGCAAAGTAATACTATCAAACTGCATAGCCTTGTGGCCCTGAAAGTGAGGACAATATGTTTGTGAACATTATTTCATAGGAAAGGTGGTGTCATTCAAAATGGTTGCATTAGAAACTATAGTTAGGTGTTAATTTTCTACCGGTAAGCTGAATTTTAATGGTTCAGTAGCAGGTGCCCAGTTACTATAAAGGTGTACATATATGTGAACCACTGATACAGGACTGGATAAGCTGAGGTCCTCCAAATGTTGAACTCCCAATTTTATTCGCCCCTGCCACCTTCGCTATTGGTGAAGGGAGAGTAGGTGCAAGAGTTCAGCATCTGGAGGGACACAGTTTTTCCATCTTTGTGCTTGAATACAGTACATTACAGTTTTCTGCAAGAATAATCTAATCTATTCACATATGTAGCATTTCTAATGTTTGATAGAAATTGCTGTAAATGCAGGCTTTGTGTATTCAGTTTCGTTACTAAAAGTAATTTTCAATGGCAATTTCCTCCAAAGGTTTGTTTCATAAATGTGCAGAAATAAAACAGTACAGACACATACTGAGGGCAGGGAACCATGTATTATCCCCTCTGTTGTAGGCCGCCCGGATTCTCAGTGGGCACGGCATATAGGTAAATCCTATTATTATTATTATTATTATTATTATTATTATTATTATTATTATTATTATT
>NC_056522.1:165645273-165750766 GCF_019175285.1 Sceloporus undulatus | reverse complement strand
CTTCAGTATACTCTAGCAGAATATAGGGGATAACAAGCTGACCCAGTCTAGTGTAGGGTCTGCAGGATTCTTGGAAGCTCAGTAAGAAGAGCTTTCAGCTTATAACCTATGGAGGGTATTGTACAGTCTTCCAGATGTTGAACTCTAGGTCCTAGAACCTTAACCAGCATAGCCAATAGTGAAAAACACTGGGAGTTGCAGTTCAAGAACAATTGGAGGGCCATATTTCCTACCCTGACAGGCATTCAACAAGCCACCAATGTATTTTCTGAGATTGATAGTTTCATTTCCCGAAGTAAAACCCATGGTCTAAAAAAAATCAATAAGAAAACCAAATTCATGGTAATAAGTAAAAAGCAAGCAGCCCAAGATCCAAAATGAAAGCATGGAATGTGTTGACAACATCACAATGGAAACATGATGCAATGACGGTTAGACTAGAGATGCCCCGGAGTAGCTTTTTCAAAAGGTGAAAAGTGGAGTGTGCAACCAGAAGAAAAAAAATTAACCCTGACAATACAAGTTATATCAGTGTTACATGATCACTGTTCTCAGGGGTGTCACTAGGGGGGTGCAGCCAGCACTAGGTGATACCCCTACATCCTAAACACCTGCCTTTTGGCAGAAGCGGGTTCTGGGGTTTATCTGCATCCCTTTAAACCACTGAAAGAGATGGTGTGAGTGGGGCAAGGATCCATGAGAAGAGAAAGGAGAGGCCCCAGTTTTGTTTATTTTTTTAAAGTAATATTAAAATTTAAAATTAAATTTTAATTCTTTTTTTAAAATTACATTTCTAGTTCTTTTAAATTTTCTTTAAAAACATTGCATCTTACCCAGTTTTCACTCTAACCACATGAAGCCACGTACATGTAAAAACATTTAGGTTGCATGTATGACATTGTAACTTAAAGGTATTATTTTAATTTTGCTAGTTGTTTATGTCACAACTGTTATCACGAACTACATCCAGTGGTATACTGGTGTGACGATTAATGAGTAATCCTAGTACAAAACATTATCGAACATTACTGTATAGTGTGGTCTGGGAGGATGCCAATGTGGGTGGGGGGGTGACACCATGAGTTATTGCACCATTGATGCCAATGCTAGAGACCCCACTTCTTGTACACTATGCTATCTTGTGATACAGGGCATGATACATAATATGGTTCTATTAAAAAGTGAATAAATAGATCTTCTCCTACTTCGGGATCATTTTCTAGGTGATAATTTGATTCTGGACCAACTTGTTTCCCTCCCATGCCGCTTTCTTCCGCTTCATGTTTAGTCTAAGAGCCCTGCAGCGCTTGAAAGCTTACTCATTCCTGGAGGACTTGAGAAGAAGAGCAGCCTGAGTTTGGAGTTTGCTTCTGCCTTGCTTTTCTACTGAGCCCAGGTTGCTTCTGCACAGGGTGACCAGAGGTGGTGGTCCTCCTTTTCCAGGACATGTCCTCCATTTTAGCTTCCTGTCCAGGAGGGGGTTCCAAAAGGTCCTCTGCAGGACATGCCCTACATTTCAACCTTCTGCCTAGGAGAGATTCCAAATGGTCCTCCATTTGGAGCATCACTAAGGGTACCATTGAGCACAGGGTGACAAGTGGTGGTCCTTCCATTTTGCCTAGGATGTCCTCCATTTTTCGGTGCCTTTGTCCTTCTTGGAGGAGGGGCTGCTTCTTGGGGGTATGCTCCAAAGGGAGGGCATGTGGGAATCCCTCCTGGACAGGAACAGTCTGGGATGGAGGAGCTGTCCTGGGAAAGGATCAGGAGAGGGAGGTGGCTTCATCCATGCGGACCCTCCTTCTCCCCTCCTTCCCCCAAAGCCCAGCCTAGGAAGGAGGCTCTCTCTGTTTGCTCAGCTGCAGCAGCCTCCTCCAGTCTCCTTTGCCTGGGCTGGCTCTGGCTGGAGCTGCGGAGGAGTCCCAGGGAGGGAGAGGCATGGCTCTCCTCCTCCGGCGCTTCTGGTGGCTCAGCCTCGGTGAGTCTGACATGGAGGGGAGGGATTCCCAGGAAGGCAGGCAATGATCCCCCCTCTCTGTCCCCAAGGGCTGCCCTACACCTCCTGCATTGCCCCCCTTCTGCTCCATTTGGAGCATCCCTAAGGAGCCCATGGAGTTACAGGGGGACCAGACTTGGTCCTCCTCCTCCTTTGTATGCCAGGACCTGTCCTCCATTTCTCTCTCTTGGACCATAGGAAGGATCCCCCCTTTTTAAAAAATGCCCTCCAGTTTTAGAGCATCACTCCAAAGCATGGATTCACATTTGCAGCAGCTTCTTTGAGCCTGTTTTGTTTGGGTTCCTCCCTTTGGTTCCTAGCAGGACCAGGAAGCACCCATTTCATATTCCTATTATGAATGTTCTCAGCCTTGATTGGGTCGCGTCCTCCATTTTGTCCTCCATCCCCAGCATAGCAACGAAGCACCGATTTAATATTGCTATATGAGTGGGTGGTGGTTTTTTTAAAGTTTATTTTGGGCACGTCCTCCATTTTGTCAAGTGTCCTCCCTTTGGAGCATGGCAATGGAGCATGAATTTATATTTCTATGAGTGGTTGTTTTTTAGTATGTAGAGAGATCTTGTAGCACTTTTGAGACTCACTGAAAGAAAGAAGAGGGCAGCATGAGCTTTCCTAGGCTTCAATCTACTTCCTCAGATGCACATTATTATTATTATTATTATTATTATTATTATTATTATTATTATTATTATTATTATTATTTCAAAGATATAGCCATGTTAGTCTGTGGAATCAGTATATAGAGAGATCTTGCAGCCCCTTTGAGACTCACTGAAATAAAGAAGTGGGCAGAAGGAGATTTTGTAGACTTGAGTCTACTTCCTCGGATGCATATTATTATTATTATTATTATTATTATTATTATTATTATTATTATTATTTAAAGATATAGCCCTGTTAGTTTGTGGAATCAGTCTGTAGAGAGATCTTGCAGCATCTTTGAGACTCACTGGAAGGAAGAAGTGGGCAGAAGGAGATTTTGTAGACTTCAGTCTACTTCATCAGATGCATATTATTATTATTATTATTATTATTATTATTATTTATAGTCATATTAGTCTGTAGAATCAGTCTGTACTTGTAGCCCCAGCACGAGCTTTGATATTCTTCGGTCTACTTGTTCAGATGCATATTATTATTATTATTATTATTATTATTATTATTATTCAGAGATGTAGCCGTCTACTTCCTCAGATGCTTTTGGTGGATGGAAAGCTAGTGGCAGACCTAGATAAGCCATTAGTGTGTAAGATTATCAATTCAAATGCAAAACCCACATGCTAATGGCATAGATAGAGGTCTGTCCCTGGCTTTCCACTCCATCAAATGTATCTGAGGAAGTAGAGGTAAGTCTAGGAAAGCTCCTGCTGCCAACTTTTTTCTTCCAGTGAGTCTCAAAGGGGCTACAAGAGCTCTCTGTAGACTGATTCTACAGACTATACAGTAGCATTGGTTTTTTTAATAGGTTTTCTAGGGTCACGTCCTCCATTTTGTGATTCTTGTTGGGTGCCTTCAAATCTTTCTCAACCTATGGAGACCCTAAGGTGAACCTGTCTTGGGGTTTTCGTTGGCAAGATTTGTTCAGAGGAGGTTTGCCATTGTCTTCCCCTGAGGCTGAGAGAGTGTGACTTGTCAAAGTTCACCACCCAGTGGGTTTTTATGCTCCAGTTAGGAATCAAATCCTGATCTCCAGAGTCGTAGTCCAACGCTCAAACCACTACACACCGGAAAATGCAGTGCTACTTTTTGTTTGTTTGTTTGTTTGTTTGTTTGTTTCCCTCAGTGTTGTTGGACATCCTTTGTGTTTCCTCAGTTTATTTACCTGCATTGGGTTAATCCTTGGAGGCAGCCAGGGATCAGTGTTTGGGGAGGGGATACTGGACATTGGGTTACCAGTTTGGAAACTGGAGATGGCTCTCTTCCTGTGATGGTTGTGTAGAAGAATGAATTTCAGCAGATGCCGCAACCAAGTAATAAGCAATACCTGCACTTGCTACCAAAACTCCCTCTTCTACAGACTCATTCATAGTCAGGGAGACCAGATGGGTCCTCACTGCTAAGGAGGACAAGGCACCATGAAATGGAGGACATTCAAGACAAAATGGAGGGCACAACCAAATGGAAGCTGAAAACGCTCACAGAAATGTAAACTCATGCTTCTTAGTCATGCTCAAAATGGAGGAATGAATTTCAGTGCCATCATTGATGAGTGAGACGGTTGCAGTGGGATGTGTTTAATGTAATTTGATAGTTTGCGTATGTGTGGGTGGGTATAAGTGGATGTTGTTTTGTTACTGTAGTGTTTTATCTGCTATTTATTTCCAACGATTTATACTTGGCTCTTTGTTTTTGTGTTGCTTTTTTTTCTTTTTGTGTGATTTTCTTTTGTTTTATTGTTGTTCCCATTCGAAACTAAATACACTCGTCCCTCCACATTCGCTGGGGTTAGGGGCATAGGACCCCCGTGAATGTGGAAAAAACACAAATACCAAAAACCCTATGTTTTTACCTGAGAGCACACCTCCCTAGGAATCTCTAGGTCCTCCAGTGCAACTCAGTGGTCAACATCTGCCAGATGTTGACCAAAGAATTGCACCGGAGGAGCTACAAATGCCTAGTGGAGTGTTCTCTCTAGGGATCTCTAGGTCCTTCAGTGTGACTTTTGGTTAAAGTTGACCATAGAGTTGCAGTAGAGGACCTAGATATTCCTAGAGAGAACATATTAATAAAATCCATGAATCAAATCTACAGACGTCAAAGCCACAAATGTGGAGGTACAAGTGTACATTTTAATGCAAAACGGAGGATGTTTTGGGAATTCCTCCTTGACAGAAGGCAGAAATGGAGGGCAGGTCCAGGAAAAGAAGGACACCTGGTCATCCTCTTCAAAGTACAGGAGCCCTCTTCAGTTTTCACTCTGGTAACCGTGCCCCTTCCTCCTCAGAGGCTAGTTGGGAAGGACTGCGATGTCACTGGAACCAGAGAGAAGGGATGTCTACTTGCCCACCTTGGGCACCACCTGGGACTGAACAGAAGCTGCCACCTTGGCATGCCTTTTACATGACCTGTCCTACATTTCAATCTTCCGTCCAGGCGGAATACCAAAATTCCATTTGGAGCATTGGCTTTGACTTTTGCAGATTTAATTATTCACGGATTTGGGTGCTATGTTCTCTCTAGGAATCCCTTGGTCCTCCAGCGTGACTCTGTGGTCAACTCTCAGAAGTCATGCTGGAGGACCTAGAGATTCCTAGAAAGAACACTTCTCTAGGCGTTTGTAGGTCCTCTCTGGGCATTTGTAGGCTTCATGGTCATCTTTTGGAAGTTCTTGACTACAGAATTGCCCTGGAGAACCTAGAGTTTCCTAGAGAGAAGTTTTCCCACTTTCACAGTGGTTCTGTGTCCCTAACCCCAGTGAGGGCCCACTGTATTTGAGTGTTGTTCAGTTTTCTTTGCTCGTGCCCTACATTTTTCTTTAATGTCCTACATTTTGTGGTGCCCTCCCCCCCCCATGTCCAGTGGAAAGGACTGAGGCGGGCAACTCAACTGCTCCTCACTTTCTCGGCTACACTTCCACGGTTCATGGTACCACTTGTCTAGCCTTTGAGACTATTACTCATTGAACAAGTGAAGCTGGTGAACTATGTTCTGCAAGGAACAGCTACCTTTTCTTACCTTTTTGCCCCTGCTTGCTGCCTCTATTTTTTATTTTTATTGGGTTTTTTAAAACCTTTTTTCTTAAATCAGATTAACACCATTCTAACAATTAACTACTGTATTACAGAAATAAAATATCTGCCTCGGTTACATCAATAGTTGGGTTTTAAAAATTAAAATGTGGATCTTATCATTTTTTTTTGTGGATAGTGATTCTGTCCATAAATCACTATGGAATATGGAGTTGTCCCTTCTCAGCCATGGAAACCCACTGGGAGACCTGGACATGTCACACTCTCTCAGCCACAGAGAAAGGCAAAAGCAAACCCCCTCTAAACAAATCTTGCCAAGAAAACTCCATGTGTTAGGGTTCCCATAAATCAAAAGCAATGAAAGCACACAACAACAACACAGGTGAAACTCTCTGACCCTGTTCCATGTACTTAATAAAAGGCCAATCACATAGTCTTAAAAGTATCATAATCCCACCCTGTGGGTGGATAAGTCCAATTTTCCCTTGTCTAGCAATTTTCAAAGGCATAGCTGTGTTAGTCTGTATCCATATATGAATAATAATAATAATAATAATAATAATATTTTTATTTGTATACCACTTTTCCTTCAGATCAAAGCAGTTCACAACATACAAGCTACATGTCACATGCTATAGCAATACAATACATCAACAGTGACATCAGCGATCTCATACAATTCAACAAAATGAAAGGACCTCGTAGCACCTCTGTGACTGAAGAAGTTTGTAGCATGAATTTTCATCATTCAGTCTGCCTTACCAGATGCATCTACAAAAGCTTATGCTACCAACTTCTTTCTCTGAGTCTCAAAAGTGCTACAAGGTACCGTTCCTTTCTGTTTTTTGGC
The DNA here is from genome assembly GCF_019175285.1 of Sceloporus undulatus. Taxonomy (NCBI): domain Eukaryota; kingdom Metazoa; phylum Chordata; class Lepidosauria; order Squamata; family Phrynosomatidae; genus Sceloporus; species Sceloporus undulatus. The sequence goes on along the minus strand of NC_056522.1, from coordinate 165,744,213 downwards.
CCAAACAACGAGGTAGAAAGAAAAAAGGATGGGCAAGGAGAGCGGGAGGAAACACAGGTGAGCAATAAGAAACAGCAGCAGCCTAGTCCTTGCATTTGAGATAAAGAAGGCAGCATCTCCTCCCTCCATCCTTCTTTCTTTCTCTCTGGCTGGCCTGCTTCCTGGGACAATTGGGGAAATGTGTAGCTAAGAGGAATCTCCTGTCTCCTCTCCTGCTTAACCTTTTTGGGCAGCACATCTCTGCAGACAAGGCCAACCCAAATAATGCCCTGAACCCCCTGGGCAAGGAGCACCTTCTGTCTCATGGCTTCTCTAGAAGTCCAAAATCCAGCAAAGTGAAACTGTATTCTGCTGGGTTTTACTTTAAGCAAATGGGAGTACAGTTGGTCCTCCATATATGTGGCTTTGACGTTTGCAGATTTGATTACTTGTGGTTTTGATTAATATGTTCTCTCTAAGAATCTCTATGTATGCTTCTGCTGGAAGCTGACCATAGAGTTGTGCTGGAGAACCTAGAAGTTGCTAGAGAAAACGCATCTCTAGGCATTTGTAGTAGGTTATCCAGCATGATTTTACAATCACCTTCTGGCAGATGTTGACCATACAGTTGCACTGGAGGACTTGGAGATTCCTAGAAAGGTGTTCTCATTGTGTTTTTTTATTTGCAGTTTTCCCACATTCATGGAGGTCCTTCACCCTAACCTCAGCGAATGTGGAGGGGCCACTGTATACTTCAAAAGTCCCTGATGGCAATTCGCTATCATAGGAGTTCATCATACGGGACGAATTCCGTGCAGAAACTAAATTTAAACTGAATTCAACCCGCATTTGTGGGATGTTTTTCAGACGACGTTTGCGTGAAAGAGAAATAACTCAAAAATACCCAAACGCATAGTAGTTGAAACCAGCTCCTTTTTTACTTTCACTAAATTGCAAAAGTACAAAGCATCTTTCCATTTGGTTTACTTTTACTTTATTTCCCTATCACTCCTGTTTCTGCACAGGATTTTACCAATTCACTCTCCATGTGATAAACTTCATAGGAGTTTATCATATGGGAGTAATTTCTCTTAATTTTGAATGAAAAGAAAGTGGGGCCAGAATGCATTCATGTGAATTCGCTAGTTCAGCGAATTTACGTGAATTCGAATTGCGTTCGAACTGACTTCCCATTGCCCGAAAATAGCTTGCCATTCCCCGAAATTGTGTGTGATCACCTCTCACGCAATAACGTGAAACCCCATGATTGCGTTCAGACTAAGTTCCCATTGCCTGAAATTGCATGTAGTAGTCTATCACACAATAATGTTAAACCCCATGATTGCATTCAGATTGCCATTGGATTATACTTCCAGTTTCCCTTGTCTGATAATGTCCATTGTTAATAGCTGGCCAAACAACCTGCCTCCCCCTAGTTATGAAGCCTTCCTTTCTTTCAGGTGTCAAGCTTGGGCAAGGAAATATAGTTGCTTCCTGTGGAGGCATGGGGCCATTTCACACTCACGATGCACCTAGCACCAATATACTTGACAGGCAGCCTGTTTCTCATGTTTTAAATACATTACTTCCAAACATTCTTGTGTATAGAAGAGAACAATGTACTGACGACTCAGAGCATGTGAAACTATGTGGGTTCTCCTGAACACGCACATAATGTATTTCCATAGTTCAACCCCTGCTGCACTGTACAAAAGGGCAGCATGCTTGACTTCTCTGATGCATTGAGCCAGTTCACTACTTCCCAAAAGATCAGTGGCATTTTTATACAGGCAAAGTACTACTTTTTTTAAAATGCCTCTGCTGCTTCTCAGACCTGGCCCTTCGTAATCCTTCAGTGTTTTTTTTTCCTTTAGCCTTTTGGGGTTTGAATGTATGTACTTGGTGACTTCCTGAAGCCTATCTACAAGAAAATAAATACTGAGGAAAATGTGCCATGTATTTTCCAGAGCTCAGAAACACTGATAATACAGGCCTGCAAACATGAGAGATATAAGAATGTTTTTTAAAAATGTATGCTGGCTTTAGAGAAATTTGGCTTTCTAATTCCAAAAAAGACCTCTCACATTTGCTCCATCTCATGCAGGTTCCCCCCCCCCAACTTGTTTTGACATTTTTGTGTTGTAATATGTGATGGAATGAAATGATCCTGTAAAGGATTATCCTGCAAAGAGTTAATGTAGAATAGTCGAATAGACTTTCAAAAGACTTTAATTCATTGAAATGAAACATGAAAATCCATTGAAAAGCACTAAAAAAACCCTGCACTGGTACATCAGTGTTCACACTTAATCACAGCTGAATAACACCTGAATTTATAAAAATAACTACTTTGTGAAAGAACTGAGTGTGGTACAACATTTTTATTTTGTTTTTCAAATTCAGCACCCAAAAATACATTTAAAATGGTCTAATATTGAGGGAGAGGACTTCATCACAAGCATATATTTGCATCCACACCTTTACATTTTTTTCTTATCCAGTGTGAAGTTTGTATATTCAACTAGTCAACTTTCAAGTACTCTCTCCCAGGAGCTCATTAACATTGGAGGATGTTTAGCTTTTACTTGTTGTATCAAGAACATACAGCAGATCAATGTCTTTTAAAAATGGCCACAGACCAAACCATGCTGTGCACAGGCTGAGGACACCCCAGTATTTGCTTTCTCCCACAGGGTTGCTACGATATTCCTCCATTATCATTATCATCATCATCTTTATTTATTAGTTACCTTTCTTTTTCCAAAATTAGCACTCAGGGTGCTTTACAGTTTAAAACAAACCCAATATAGCTAAAACACACAACTGAGTTTATCTTGTGTTCCTCAAATTCAGCACCGAAAAAGGTCCATTAAACAGAATTAGTCACGATATTAAACCAATTTTAAACATACTGTACAATTAAAAATAATAAAAAAGCAGTTTCATAAAGTAGCATTGAAACAAGGTCGCATCCTCCTAAAAGCCCTTTCTTTAGAAACCTTCTGTTCTACAACTAAATCAGAATTAAAATGTGTTTGCCTGCAAGCAGGAGGACAGCAAAGAGCATCATTCTGGCCTCCTCCGGAGCCTAGGAACAACCACTGAAAGGCCCTATCTTGCGTCTCCACTTGCCATGCCTCTAAAGGTGATGAGACTTGGAGAATGACCTCTAATAATAAATAAATAAATAAATAAATAAATAAATATGTTATATCCCGCCTCATCTGTACTCAGGCAATTGGGGGACTCTCTTATCTGAGACAGACCCATTTGGGGAGATATGATCTGTCAGCCTGTACCTAAGCCATTTAGTTTTTTTTAAAAAGGCCATTTGATCAGGCGGATATACTTTTTATTTTCCATGGCTATCATAGTAAAATGTGGTCACCTTTGGTGTTGCAAATTGCTGGTCTTGTTATGGCATACTGAGGGAAAGTGCAAAGAGACGCTGGGTAAATGGATAGAACTTGCAGTGGAAGGTCGAAGTAAATGGCCTTTCTGGTTTCCTGCAGCACCACCTATAGCTTTATTGCTGTGCATGGATGTATTCATGAGGCTTATAAATGCTTCTGAAGCAAGGGACTATAATCTATGGAACACGTGCTAAAATAAAATCTTAGTCATAAAGATGTTGCAAGATGCCTTACCCGTCCCTTTTTATTACTGTTATTATTATTACACTCAAATAGATTGCCACAGCTGTCTCTCTGGGAAGGAAAAAAATCCTCATGGTTATGCAGGAAGAAGACATCTATCTTTTATCAGTATAAGCAGGCAGCATGCCTGTTTTCATAGCTCTGCAAGAAGCCATGCAAATCCAGTTTGCATATGCAGTGTTTTCTTTCTCTGCAGTTGCAGATCACCCACTTTTTTTTCTTTATGTAAATCATAGTCAATAAATTACAGAAAACAGGTCCCGGGTTTGCTGACGATAAAGATCAAGGAATTGATTATGATGACCTTATATTTTAATTAATCATAAATAAGGAATGTGGTCTGGAGTACTTGGATTTTTCCATTTTATTGTTACAACAATCTGTCAGATCAGCTAGGCTTAAAGATTGTGATTGATTTCATAACTGAGTAGAGGTTTGAATCTGGACCTCTTGAATCCTAGTCAGGTCTTCTAAGCATTAACCTCACCCTGTCCCTCTGTTTTGGTTAAGTCAAATATGGAATTTTACATGTGTTTTCCAAGGTTCTTGTACATAGAAATGATGGAATAAATGTGACAAGTTCCTTTCTATCTGTCCATTATTCCTACATTCAAAATTTGAGACAAATACGGAAAATGAGAGCAACTATTTTTGGTATCTTTCATATTAGCTAAACTTTCCAGCTTCTTGATCAGTATCTAAGCTGAGAAATGAACATTTGCTTATGGACTGTAGGACTGTTTGAAGAATGGTCAGTTTCCTTTCTTCCTGTTTCTTTTATGCACTTTCCTCTGCAGAAAGACTCTATTGAATAATGCATTGGGTTGTTCTATATATATAATGGCCTTATCTGTACAACATAATTAACTATTTACTACTGTTTATCTTATAATTCTTTGCTGGGCAACAACAGATAGCACAAGTCAGACTCCTTTTGCTTTAAATTATGTATACAAGAAATAACAAGGTGATCATATGTTGGATGAAAAATATGTTTCTTGTTATACAAAACATATTTATACAAAATATGTTTCTAGTTATACCAGATCCATTTTTATCCCTAAGTCCTGTTCTTCTCTTTCATAAAGAGGTTGATGTCATGTTTCTTTGATTTTAAACGTCACCTAAGCAAATTGGACATTTTAGACTCTAGAATCATGTTTTGTTGCAGAATTCACAGAAAACTGGACCTTCAAGGTAGATCTGAACATTTATAAATAATATCCATGAATTTAATCCACCTGCCATGTACAATTAAAAAAAATACAAGCAAAAACAGCAAAAGTAAAAAAAACATATCCCAACAAATCTGCATTTGTGTTGGTCACTTTATTTTATTTTGTAAAAAGGCAGGACTGCCAGCTTGTTGTTGCTTTTCTTATTGCCTTCAAGTTGACTCCAAGCTATGGTGACCCTATTGTAGAGTTTTAAAAGGTATATTGAGAGAAGGTTTGTCGTTGCCTTTCTTTTTGGCTGGGAGAGTATGACTTGCTCAAGGATGCCCAGTAGGCTTTCATGGCTCAGCAGAGATCCAAACTCCATTTAGTATAGACTTCACAACTCAGTCCTACGTCAACAAGCAAGGCATGTTGACTCTTACCCCTACCACGCCAGCAGCTACTTAGATACTCCACGTGATGTGAAAATATGTTTTCTGGCTCTGGGTGTTTGGACATTGTGGAACATCCTTGATTCTGCACCTACCAAACTATTGCCAGTATCTATTCTGGTCTTTCCCCCTTTGTTGAGACATCTTTATTTGTCTATGGCAAAGATCTGGATTTCTTGAGTTTAACTGATCAGTAAAATGATGGTTGTCCATATAATTTTATATGGCCAATTTTATTTTAAAGTGCACCTTTATCTGATAAATATCTTAATATGGTCTCGATATAGTTTGAATTTATTTTATTCATTAATTTAATTTGTCAGGATGCTAAATTAAGGCAATAAAATTAATTAAGACAATAAAATTAATTTATTAAATAGCATGTATAGAAGTAAACCTGTTAAGCTGAGAGCCTGTACAGACAGGTCAGAATAAAGCTGCTTCAGGTCACTTTGGAGGTGTGCTGTTTAAAATGAAGCATGCGTCATAAGAGGCCAGAAGCTGCACCAAAGCCACACGCCAGTCCTAAGGACTGGAACGCAGCTTTGGCACAGCTTATGGCCTTTTAAGATGTGTGTATCATTTAAACAGCATACCTCCAAAGTGACCCAAACAGCTTTATTTTGGCCTATTAACCAGTGCCTTGGGATTAGTGCCAAGTTGATCAGAATTCCACAAATATGGGAGCCTGGTCAGCACTGACAACACACACTTTGCGACTGCCACCACTCAAGCAGGGCCATTCAGAAGAGAGGAGATTGTGATGAGAGGAGAGTGCTACCATCCTTATAGGTCAGGTGTGGCTAACACTGGCCCATCAATCAAAAGGTGAATGAGAGCTCTTGATGGATGGAAATTCTGGCTTTCACAATATTTTGGAAGTCAAAAATCTTGTGAGGCATGAGAATCACTTGGTTCACAGAGCTCAGTCTCATTGCTGCTGGGTTGTGTAACTATGAACCTGGGGAATATTAATTTTAGCTCAAGCAGTGGGCTGAGTTACAGGCAGCCCTGGGATCTTACCAATGTTTACGGAGATGCTGGGATAAAGGTTTGCAGAGGCAAGACTCTTCAATCAATTGTACTTTATTAAAGGGAATACATCAAATACGCACACACGCGCACACATAAGAGCTAGGAAATGAAGAGGTGAAATCAGGATCAGGAGGCTTCACTGACACTGATAATTACCATTGAAGTGGTTGCTTCTTGAAGATGAAGTCCGATAGTGGGACCTGGGGCGCTTGGAGTGTGGCAGTGGCAGATCAGAACTAGTGGGATTCAGAGTGATGTGGAGTCAACCTGAAGTCCAAACTAACCCAAGGAACAAAGGAAATTGGGGATCTTTTATAAGGACAAACCAGCCTGGGGCAAAGACTGGGTGACCTACATCAAAGAGTCCGAATCTGCGCAGGAATGGCCACTCGAGATGGAGGTCTGTGAGGTGTAAATTGGGAGTGTAAATCAGGCGCTCTTTCTGAGTGACAGGCATCCTGTTGTAAATCACCTAGCTTTCCTGAGATGTGATGGTGAATCTCCTCTTATCGCAACTCCCAAGCTGCCTATGTAGTCTCTTTACCTTTTCATCGAGGGTACATTTGCGGTCATGGTGGGGCAAACCTCACCACATTTTATATCAAAATAGAAGACTTTGGGCTTCTCGTAACAGTTGGCACCCAGCCAACCCACTACCTCCTGGAGTATGACAGTTCCCCCAGGCATGTGGTGGCCAGGCTGATGATGGCCACAAAGGATTTCTTTTTTGTTACATGTAACAAATGTAACATTTGTTAGTAAAATGTGATGTGGAGGATTGATTTGGTCTAAGATTCTGGAGACCAGGATTAGATTCCTAGTTTGGCCATAAAGCCCACTGGGTGACCTTCGAGAAGTCACATGCGTTCAGTCTCAGGGGAAGGCAATGGCAAACCTTCTCTGAACAAATATTGCCAAGAAAACCCCATGATAGGTTTGCCTTAGGGTCACCATAAGTCGGAAACAACTTTAAGGCACACTCACCATCACAAATTATTAGTGAAATAGTTGGCATCTTTTGGAGGGGAAAAATGCCTTTAGCTCTGGAAATGTACAAATAAGATAATTTCTTAATTTGTTATTCCGTCCAATTGCCACAACTCGCTCACATACTTAATGAAGTCAGCAATACTAATTAAGAGCTGTGGGTTTAGCTTAAGCAGCTCAGTCACATTCTGTCTACCACTAACACTGAATTAAGACCACACTAAGACAGGAAAATCAGCCATGAGCCAAATAACTGTGGTTTAGTTGACTAAGCCAGCTACGCACATATGCTAGACCTTTGGGTCAGTGGCCTCCAAACCCTCACTCTTTTTCAATATGTTTATTGCAAATTCAGTCTGCAGTCTTTCAGTTTGAATATTAAGTTATGACCCGGTCTGAGCCAGTAATTCCACAGTGGATCCACACTGGATTTTAGTCAAAACTTTAAAGTACCATCCAGTGTGGTGCAATAGTTTGAGCATTGGTCTAAGACTCGGGACCCAGGGTTTGAACCCCAGCTTGACCACATAAACCCACCTCAGGAAAAGGCAATGATGAATTCATCTGAAGAAATTTGCCAAGAAAACTGTGTAATAATTTCACCTATGGGTCGCCATAAGTCGGAAATGACTTGAAGGCATACAACAACAACAACAACAAAACATTGTTCTAAACCCATTGTAGAGATAGGGTTCAACATCTTGGGTGGCTGCTTTTAAAGTTTGGTTAAAATCTGGAGAAGAGTCACCAGTCCACTGACATGGATGCCTCAAAACACCAGTGGATGTTGAATCCAGAGAATGGCATTTGCCTCTTTGTTCTCAAGCACAAGCTCCACTTCTGGCACCCATCCATGTCACAGACATTCATTCCAAAGGTACATTCTCACCTCACATTTTCTATTAACTGAATCAAAGAACTGAGAGGAGTCAAATGATTTTACATCTTGTCAAGCACAAGAAGATGTATTATTTCCCTGGCAGATTACAATTGTTTTTAGATCAGAAAATGTGCATTCATTCAGTTTCTATTACATGTAGAATGTAGCTGTTTCTTCCCATTCCTAACCAGCTGCCTTCAGATACATAGGAGGAGCTGTGCTCTTGGAATATTTATTATGTTGGATTGGATACTTCAGTTCCTCATAATTGTTCTGAGAACTGTGAATGCCACAAATGTAATCCTTCCGCGGTGGTGGGTGTTTTTGTTTTTGTTTCTTTTACTTTTCTGTTAGAGCAGAACCAATCTATGGAGACAATAGAAGTCTTTAAACAGCATTTGATCATCCTTAAAAGCCATTTTCTTTTATTAAATTACATTTCTCATTAATAAGGTGAGTAGCATAGGACTTAAGTTTAGTAGAGACTTCACAACTGGTTCTAAAAAATTGAATTCTTTGGTTAGGTTTTTAAAAAAATTAGTAGCGTTAAAGTAGGTAACATGAAGTAGCCAACTGTGGAAATAGTAAAAGCTTAAAAACATTTATTTGTATGAAACTTATCTGGAATCTTCCAGGCCGATGACGACTAGTTTGATGAAATGGATGAAACGAAATTTTGACTCTAGCAATTACAGTCCTTAACCTTTGCTTTACACCAAGTTCAGTATGAAATGGACTCAAACAAGCATTTTTTTTAAAAAAAAAGCTAGTTTACTGATCAATCTTGACATATATATAGTTTGAAAACTTTAATTTTTCAGCTTTAATTTCCCCTTTGCAGACTGGAAGAGAAGTATGTACATCTAATGCTCACAACACCTTGTTCTTATAGTGGGAGTCCACTGCCACTATAAGGTTGCCATCTGGTTGCCCTTCTCCTCCATTAAAGAAAGAAGGAAGGAAGGAAGGAAGGAAAGAAAGAAAGAAAGCTTGGTGTTACCAGTGGGAGTTTGTAATAATAATAATTAATTAATAATTTGTTTTATTTATATACTGCTATTCCAAGATCATAGCGGTGAACAGCAAGTAAGCTAATTAGCAAGTAAGCTAATTTGCCCCCAACAGTCTGGGTACTCATTTTAGTGACCTCGGAAGGATGTAAGCCTGAGTCGAGCTTGGGCCCTTTTGCTGGTCTTGAACTCGCAACCTTGTGGTTTTGAGTGAATGGCTGCAGTACAGGCATTTAACCACTGCGCCACCAGGGTACGTCTAGTCCTGTTAGGCTGAAAAGGTTGCAGCCTGCAAGGTACTGGTCTGATGTGTATTTTAGAGGTAGGTCCAACCTCCTCCCCATGTGATGGCTAGGACACATGAAAATGCAGGCTTATGGGCTGCATTTATGGGAAAGGGTAAGTAATCTTTCCCTAAATATTATTGAATTCTTTTAAAAAGCAGATTACTGAATATACCAAGCAGTGGAACACATTCAGTTAGCTACTTTAGGTAAGGCCAAAAAGGAACAGGAATAAATTCTAGCCACCAAATGAGCATATTTATTAAAGGGCCAACCAGGCAGAAGTTGAGAAATGGTCAGTCACTTTTGAAATAAAAGCAAACATTGGTTTAGCTAACCAAGGCTTGCTATCAGGATTCTTCTCCGTGGTCTCTGTGCCTCACACAATAGGGTTTTGCGCCTGCAGAAATGACCACTCGCAGAACCACAGTTAAAGGTAAGCAGCCTCTTCATCCAAAAGAGAATTCATCAAAACAGCTTACAAGATCAGGGTAATTGGGGACCTAAGACATTTGCATCTTAGATTTTGTGGATTTCACAAAACTATTTTTATGGGAGCTGAGCAATACTTAGAAAGGTATTAGAGACCAAACTGACCATCAAATAGCCTATTAGCTAATGATGTGCTCTGTGGATGTTTCCTGCAGGTACCTCTTTTACATAATGCTGTTTCAATGAGAATGTGTGGAGAGTCAGTCTTGGATTGTAAAGCAGACTTTTGTGCCTACAGATGCTAGGAATTATCTGAGTGGCTTCCTTGTTCAGAGATATGTTCTAGCATGGAGGAGAGAGTTTGTTGCACTTGGAACTGAAGGTGTAACCTTAAAAAAGGTGAAAATGTAGTTTATGACATGGCCAGGGCTAATTAAGATTTACTTTATCCTTCCATAGGCAGGTGAAGACTTTTTTATTTGGCTGGCATTTGAGGACTAAGGAAAGGGCCTTTCATAACATGGTATATTGCTTATATTCTTTTGCTTTTTAAATGACCATGCTCTTAACTGCTTTTAATTCTGTTGACAGAGTAATTATATTTTAACTTTTGTAGGTATACATTTAGCTGTATCTGTTTTAACTTTTGTAAGCTATCTTGAGTCCCACGGTTGGGGGAAAGGAAAAGTGTAATTTGATGATGCTTCAGTTAAACATACCTCATTATGTGATGATGATGATGATGATGATGATGATGATGATGATGCCTTTCATCATCAACACTTAACAGTGCAGTCCTATATGATTCTACTGAGAGGTCTGTTTAACTGAAGCATAATTATATTCCAATATCAAATACTCCATTGCTATGCAAGATCAGAAAATTAGGCAGTGGGATGTTTACCAACTTGGTTTTAATAATACGGATGGACTCTGATGTCAGACCTTGAGAGAACTTTGAGAAATGAATCTAGGCCTTGTTTCCATTTACAGCTACCTAAAGTAATATGGACAGGATCCATTTTTCTTTCATCATTGTTATTGTTCTGGCCAAATTTTGCCTACAGATCGGTGAAAACATGCAACACCCAGCATACTAATCATTCTGCTACCATTGTGATGGTGACCAGATCCCCAAAGACAAATGGCTCCTGCTGGAAAAGGAACGAGCATTTGATTTTGACGTGGGCATTTTTGTATTAAGGCCCGTATTTATTACAGCTGCAATTTGTTACTCAGGAAACACATCCTGTAACAAAATAAACACACAGTACAGGCCACAGATGTATGGTTTTGTTCTGTACCATAAACCCAGGGAGGCACTTTAATACAACTGAGAGAACCTTTCAAGCTGATAAGGCCAAATATTGAATTAAGCAGAGTATCAGAAATGCACTTTAGTAGCCAAGCTTTTCAAACAAGTATGTACCTGTTAGGAGTCAGATGACTCAGGTTGATATCCTGTGCACACTGACATTACAGCATGGCTCAATTAATTTAGCAGGACTTTATTCTGAGTATTTACATGGGTGTGTACTGCAAATATAGAAATATATATCCATTTATTTGTGAAAAGTTTTTTTGAGCATACCTTGTCTGTTATATCAGGAGTATAAGAGCAAGACAAGAACTTGGAAAGTCTTTTGTTTTGGGCCACAATGGATCCTGGGAGATTATGGGGGGGGGGGGGGCGCTAAGCTCTGGGCCTGAATAAAATTAGTACTATTTAAAACACAATATCTGATTTAAAATATGAAGAGCAGCAAAAGCAATTAAAAAGAGCAAAAAGACTAAAATTGCAAACCAGTTCTAGAATGGCACAGACAAAAAAATTAGATAGACTGGAATGCTAATGCTGGCCCACAGTACTCTAGATATGTAAAATTGTATGTGTGATCATTATGTCAATGACAGTTAAAATTAATTGTGGGTCATCAAAATTGGTAAAATTTCAAATTTCAAATGCCATGATTTCAGGGTTTGGGCTCTAATCCAACAGAGCATTGTGTAGAGGAGCAAGAGCTGCAAACACAGTCCTTTCAAAAAATCCTAACATCCCAATGATTTTGAAACAGTTCAGGGCAATTTTACCTAGTTTTATGTGAGGTTTTGTAGTAGTTCCGTGCATCTCGGTTGGACCTGAGAGAGTGGCTTCTCATGCATGCATGCCTCCTATGCAGCTAGGGAAATGCACATTACACCCGTTGCTTCCACATCAGTGTTATTTCTTGCAGAATCAAGAGACTGGAGTTTTAAAACTATGCTTCAGAATTTGGTGGTGAGCTAAGCACTTGAATGCAGCATACATTCATACTGGCAGAAAGGATTTAAATTTCAGCATCATTCGGTGACATAGCACTAATCTTTGGATTTTAAACTTCATTTTTAAAAAATTCAGCTACTGAATAATTTCATTTAAGGTTTGCTCTTCCCACAATAGTATGCAAAAAAAAAAAAAAATCAGATCAGAAAAGGAGCACAAAGATATCTACGACCCTACAATACCTTTTGGCTCCTTAAATCTGTAATCTTCCTAGGACCCTTGAATATGGAATAATCCGTTAGCAAAAAAAATGCTCAGAAGTTATTATTTCTAATTACACACACTCTTTCCACTAATAGTAGTAAAATTATCTTAGAGAATGCAGATAGGATCTTGTTGTTATTCATATTTGTTGTTTGTTTGTTTGTCTGTTTATATCCTGCCTTTTCCCCAGTCTGGGACTCAAAGCGGCTTACAATCGTTAAAGGAGATATAACTGAAATAAACCAAACACAAAAGTTAAAAATGTCATTAAACTATCTATACAATTAAAACCTGGGGGGGGGGAGAGCTGGGGAATACAGTTGGACCTCTGTATCCGAGGTGTATCCATTCTGGACCATCACCCCTGTGTAAACCAAAATCTGTCCATGTTCAAGTCCTGTTTTTTAATGGTGGCATGGCACACGTGCACCCGCTAGCACAGCCACTTGCATGCACCACCATTAAGAAAAACAGGGGCTTGCTGTCTGTGAATGGTTAATTCCATGGATGGCAAGTCTACCAATACAGAGGGTGGACAGTATAACAATTAAAACTGATGAATAAACAAAACCCAGATAGGCAGCTCAGCACAATTTTGCAAGGCCCAGTCTCTTAAGCAGTCAGTCTTCAAAGATTTGCCAGTTTTGTGTTTTTTAAGGGTCTTAAACCACTTGTGGAAAGATAGCAAGGGGGCCCCTTTCTAACATCTCTTGGGAAGGAATTTCAGAGGCTGGGTGCAGCCACTGAGAGGGCCGTGTACAATGTTCCCACCAGGTGCACTTGTGGGGTGCTGGGACAGCAAGAAGGCTCTCCACAAAGCATATTTTAAGAAGGACACAAACCTGGGAATATGCAAGTAACTTCAAAACAAAAAGAACTGGACAGTCGCAATACTTCCAGAAACTTTTTTCTTTCTTTCTGGATGAACCCTTAATTTTGATTTCACCTGCATATAATTCTTTCTTGAACTATCCCAGGTTTATTTCACTCCTCCTCCCACCCTTGTGTTTTTAATCTTCCCCTCCCACATTCACATCTGGACTCATGCAACATTGCAGAAATTGATTTTCACAGTTTCCACTGGGCCTTCTTTGAACATTATCACATGAGGCTCCATTACAGCAACGGTCACAGTGCGGGTTGTTGTTTTTTGCAAACGGGAAGTTTCCAGGATCACAACATGATGTTTTTCATTCTCTCAGAATTGCACAATACCAGCATTTGATTGATGCCAGATCAGTGAAGCATCTCTATGCAAAGGCGTTGCTTACTCCCACTTGCTGTTTGTTGTTGTACTCACTCATACATGCATTTTTTGTTGTTTTAAAAAAATATTTTATTAGATACCAATGTTACAGACGTAACACTCAAGGAAATAGAACATGTAATTCCACATACACATGGAACCAGGTTACATTTTCAATTTACCCTTATGAGATTCCGAATTTATTTATTAATAAAAAGATTATAAATATATTGGTAGGGTAGCCATTTATTTGATGAAACCGTGCCATGACTTCTGCTGCACTGGAAGTTAAGTGATGGAGTGGAGAGTTGGGGATAGAGGAAGAGAAAGCAAATAAATAATGCTCATTTAAAGCATATGGATACATTAATATCAAGACTACTGTGTTGAGTTCCTTTTGCACCTGATTTACTTGTGGGAAAACAGTGCTATTGGGAGCTATTCACAGGGTTTGCCCAGGAATGAAAAGGTGCAGCAGAGTAACAGGTTGCAAACAGACTAGCTACAGATACGTCATGACATTGTGCGATAATGTTCAGCCATAGATACAACTATCATGGTACAATCCCACATTTTTACCTTGGTGTGATAATGTCCATTATTAATATTTAACTAGTTAAGCATTGGAATCATGTTGTCTTAGTACTGACACGTGTGCTTCCCTTGGCTATTCCTTTTACTGTTCCTGGCAGGGTTCAATGACAAAATTTGTTAATGCTTAATCTTTTGCTACTGGTCTGTCTGATAATTCCAGCAGATGCTCCAGTATATAGAACTCTTGGTGGTCCAACTTTGCCAGATTGTTTCAGGGTTGGATTGTTTCTCCAACCCACCTAGTCTTGGGGAAGAATCAAGTCTCTCCCACCCACTTCAAAGCTACCGCACACATATTTATACAGGGAAATATGAAATGTCGAGAAACTGAAATGGACAGATCTTTCCATCTGTACTGATGACTTGAGTGACTAAACTAAACTTATGGGAGTCCTTCGACCTGAGACTGGGACCAAGGTGTGAACTAGTTCAGCCTGGGAAACAGTTCAGGAGCTGTGAGGAGGAAGAGGAACCCTTTCCACAATTTGTCACTGAGATCATTTTTATCCTTTGCTCTCCACAGGAGTATGCCTTCAGATCCCTTGCCAAGAAGCAGGAATCCCTACAGAAATACAATACTGTACAATACAAATGCAGGTTGCCAGAGTGAAAACTGGAGGTGGCTCCTTTACGTTTAATAGTTGCATAAAAGAGTGTGTCGCTTATTATCTGGTTGCATGATAAGCAACTCCTTCTGAAATTCCCTCTTCTACACAACCAATAAAAGTACAGGAGCCCTCTTTAGTTTTCAATTTGGCAACCCTAAAAACTGGGTTTTTATGGGAAGTGTTCATGCAGGGAAGTGTGGGACAGATGCTGGAACTGAGTGTTTTGAAAGCCACTGTGTGATAAAGGATTGGTGAGGCTTGGAATGACCAACCATCTGTCACTTTGCAAAGCATTTAGTTGCCAATATTTTGTGTACTGCTAAGAGGAAACAAGATGGAAAAGGCAAAGCTCTTTTACTTATCTTGCTGAAAGTAATAACCAGGACAGGGACAAGGAGTTCAGATAAAGAGGTAAATGTTTCTTTTTAAAATGCTGATTACTGCTTTTATTTTTGTTCTCCAAGTTTGAGCCATTTGAGACTAACTTTTCCAGCTTAGTTGATGTTATGCTGATTTTAATTGGGCCCATGGTAATCTGATATTTAACATGTATTTGCATGTTTATGGAAAACGGAAAGATTTAGAGAAAATGTAATGCTTTCCTAGTTCATGAATTTGTCAACATTCTGCATACTTACAGGTAGCCAATGTGCTATGGGAACAGATACCCCTGTGGTACCATGTGTGAATGTGAACGTGGTGACTAGTACTTTGTTTGAATTGAATAGCATTGTGCTATGTGTAAAAGAGAAAAGGAGAAAATGCCACCCTTTTGGGGTGCATGACCATTTTCTGACTTGCCACACAAATGGATGCTGGTTGCATCAACCCCAGCCAGCCCAGCTGCTGGCTTCAGGCGCAACTTGAGGTGCTGATAGCCAGACAACCTTTTGACACAGTACTGTGCGGGTTAGTCAAGCTCCTTCATCAAAGGTTGGACACCATTAACTACTGTAGATCTAGGATCCATAATCCAGTACAAGAACAGGTGAGCTTCTCTAGGTGTTAGATTTCATCACAAGTATTTCATGCAGCCCTCCCACTGCTGACAGAGAGAGAAATCTGGGAGGACTAATATGTCAGCAGCCTGAAGCTGTGAATACTTTTAACCTTGGCATTGCCTTTCCACTGAAAGAGGAGGGAGGGCTTGCAGCTCTGGAAGGAATCAAAATAGATAAAAACAGGCTACAACCTGTGAACCACATTGATTTGTTTGTAAAGTTTCTATAAAAGCCATCCTTTTTTGTTTGTTAAAACATTTTGCTTTGTTCTTATGTTACTCAAAAAAGTCAGGGGACTTGGGGTCCCGACCAACTGTGTCAGTGTCTCCTGTAATGTTTGGGGACTTGCTTAGCTCAAGGAGGCTTGTGAGAGGCTGGATAATTTTAAAACATTTTTTGTATTATAAATGAACAACTATGTACAAGACATATCACAAGAATAAAGCAAAATAAAAGAATTCATCTCACAACTTCAAATTATGTTGTGGGTCTCCTTCTTGGGTTCTGTTCAATGTAAGTGATCATTTTAATGTCCAGTCTAAATCTAGTCCAGAATGTCCAACCAAAGGTTCAGATGAGATCGAGGTTGTCTTCTCTTGTTTCTTGGTTTACAAAGTCAATGAGTGAGAACCATTTGACTATGAAAGGTCCAGATTTTGGTCATCCTGCGTAACGTGCTATTTTTATTTTTATAATTGTAAGCCCTAATCGATCCATAGAGAGAGGTGGGAAATACAAATAAACTATTATTATTAGTAGTAGTAGTATTAGTATTATTAGTATTATTCTGTCAGGCAGCTTTTCAAGTAACCATAGGTCCCATACCTTTTCCCACCACATATCTAAAGCTACTTCCCCTGTTTTCCAACATCTGGCAATTTCTACACAGGCTGCTGTAATGAAGAAATCTATGAGGTTTTTATGTTTCAAATTTGAGTTTGCGTCTATATATATTGATAACAAAATCATTTCTGGACATAATTTTACTTCTTGATTGGTAATCAGTGAAATTTGTTCAAGTATCAAGCCCTGATACTCCACTGCTTGGTATGGATAGGTTGGTTTAGGGGGCAGAAATCACCTCTCTTGTGTTAGAATGGAGAGCCCATTTAGGATTGCACTCTGATCTGCACAAATACTATCTGATCAGAGTCCAGGAAGTATGGATTTTTATCAGTTTATATCTGAATTCATGATATAACTCGGCTGGTCCCACCAGAGTTTAGGAAAGCTTTTGGGGGGCTATAACTCCCAGTTATCCAAAGTGTAACTTTCCCGAGCTCCAATGCTTACTAATAAGGGGCTTTACATATTTATAAAAGAGCTGAAGTGTATCCGACATTAGATAGGTTGGCACAAGTTCCCAGAGCTATTGATCAACTAAACTTACGTCAGTTGGCTTATTTTTCTTCCAGGTTGTCTGTATAGGGTATCAGTGAGAATTGCTTTCAAGTATTTATATACCAGTCCAAGCTTTTAGATACTCCAGCTTTTGTTGTTTATAAGCTGATTATAAGCAGATGTTGATTATAACCAATATTTTAGTATTAGTACTCTGGTTGGATGTGGAAAGAAAGGCCTGTTACAGACTGCCAGAATAAAGCTGCTTCGGGTCTCTTTGGAGATATGCTATTTAAATGATGCATGGGTCCTAAGAGTCCGGAGGTCACACCAAAGCCACACTCCATTCCTAAGCACTGGAGTGCAGCTTTGGTGCAGCTTCCGGATCCTTAGGATGCATGCATAATTTAAATACCATACCTCCAAAGAGACCCGAAGCAGCTTTATTTTGGCTGTCTGTAACAGGCCAAAGATTCATCACTGCTTTAAGCATGTTGAAGTAGGTGAATGAGGGCCAGGGAAGAGTATACTGAAAGTCAGTTGGTGTCTTCTTCTAGACTGCTTACCAGCCTAGATAGGCTGTTGATCTATTTTGGTTGAGGCCCTATCAAATGTCTTCATGGACTTCACAGGCTTTTTTTATACCCAGGATGTCCCTGGAGGAAGCGCACCTCTTGCCAGCATTCTGTGCCCAGGTCAAGAGTTTTATTAATGAGCAGTGTGTATATGTGGCACTCTGCCCTCGGGTATCAGGCACACATCCTGTAATTTACAAGTCTGAGCAGGATAGCTAAGGAGTATTTTTGTGTCACTTTGTCTTCTATGGGGACAGTGTTACTTCTAAAAAACAAAATCTGACATGAGGAAGGGGCATGCTAGAAGCCAAACCAGTGCTGCAGTTCTGATATGGCTGGGCTGAGTGGAGGAGGAGAAGTGATACTAGCTATTTGTTTTTCAAAGATCAGCCAGGCAAAAACCAAAAGCATAAATAAATAACGGGACAACCTTCCCGACAGTCCAGTACAGCACTTTGTCAGTACAGTACATCTGAAGAACTGGACTGAAACCCACAAAATGCTAAAATACAAATCAACCTTAAATGTGCCTCTAGACTCCCCCTTCCTACCGCTTTTGCTTTTAATATTGAAACAGACTAAACATAGCTATCTCCTTGAAATCAGTATAGCTGAGCATGTTTGTGCTGTCGCTGTTCTCTCGGTTGTGGCTAGGGTATATTCTATGAAATATGCTTAGGGACTGTTTAACAACGTATGAATTTTGACACTGTAAGTAAACTGTATTGATCAGTCAGCTACTGTTCCAGCTGCCTCAGGGGTCATTGCAGGACAGGCTGTTACTGAATAAATTCGAGGTAGAGCAGAGCCTCCAGCAGCACATAGTAGTGGGCATGTATGTGGGTAGGTGAGCCCATGCTATACCTCAGTGATTGTTTGCAGCAGAACAGCAACACTGCCAGAGGTGCACAAAAGTACCCTTATTTCCATCTACGATCCATATTTTATTTCCAATTGTGAAAATAAATACAATTTCATACATGAAAAGTACAATTTACTTTCATGCAAAAGGAGTGTTCTAGTTGGAAGATCAGCATGCCATTTTTAAAGGAATGTTTGTCTTTTATCTTCTGTGGGAGCAGAGTTGCCAGAAAGAAAACTGAATGGACTTCTGTACATTTAATGGTTGTGTAGGAGAGAAAATTTCAGCAGGTGTTGCTTGTTACCTGTTGCATGGTAATCATCAGCTACAACAGGGGTGGGGATAGTTGGCTATTTTCTGTTTCCCAAGTCCTCATGTTTTTAACACACTTTTCAAACACAGTCCCAATTAATCCTCAGCTACTCCACTTTTTCAGTTGCTTTAAAAATGTCCCAATTTCTTTCTCCTCAAACCACTTTCCCCATTTGACATCAGCTTACTCCAGTTGTTGTGGAATGAGGGGCTGTACAGATGCGCGATGGGATGCCGCTCCTTTCTGCCTTGGATCAGTGTTGCCACAGTGGCACCAATCTGCTCCCTGTAGGGAGCAAAAAGAAACCGCTCTAAGTAGCTTCCTGGAAGGGGTGTAATAAGCGCTTCCGCACAGCATCATTACACCCCTTCCGCGCTGCCCCATTTGGGCGCTGCACACGATGTGCGTCATTAAGGCATGTGTCATGTGGGCAGGCGCATGCCAAGATGGCACCTGGATGGCACAGTGAGGACACAAAGTGCCGATCTATACAGCTCCTGAGTTCAAAGTGTAAAAGAAGCTTGTATTCAATTAACCCAGCAGGGAGGAAAGTAGATAAAGAGCAGAATCTTGACCTTCCCAATGGGCCCAGGAACAAGCAAACTGTTGCAGTGTGTTTTTCATCTTTGTAATGCTGGAGGGTGTGTTTATGCCAAATAAAATTTCAAGGTACCATAAAACCTTATGTTGTTCTTGATATAACAGACACAACCATGCCCTGCCTATTTCTTATATTTTAATTTGCAGTGTTGTTTTGTAGAAATATATGTCTGTATTTCTAAGATTCCCCACCCCCATACCTTTTGTATAAGTTAGTGCGAATTTGAGCAAAGTAGTAGATACTTTAGCCCAAGAATAGGTCCTGTTTTCAAATTTTATACTGTACCCTGTGGTTTTTTTAAGGCAATGTCTACATACATCAGTAAATAAAAACCTTTCATACCTCAGTCTAGGTTAGCATATAGAAATTGTATAAATATCCTTAAAACTGGGAATATGTGATATATACCTATGGCACCTGGCTACAAAGTTCAGGGATTGATAGTGCTGCCCCTAAAGGCATGTTTCTGCCTACTGATGGCTCCAGTCCAGTAGCAAGGAAAGCCCCTTGCAAGCTATTGGGGGGAACCTGTCATCTGTACTGTATTGGTCATTTTTAAAATATGTTAAAATGTATTAAAGGTACCACTGTCTTATCCTTCATCTTTGCTTTTGCTGTTATTTCCCCTCCCCTGCTCCCCCATTTTCAGCCCATCACATCATTGTGGTCACTGCGTGCCATGAAACCGCCTATGGGCAACTTATCCAGGAATTCTGCCTCACCAAGTTTAAATCTGACATGGAAACGCTCAGGAAGACACTGTGGTGTGATTGGGATAAGACTCTGGGGTGAGTGTCAAATGGTCAAAATTGTTTTATTCAATGGAATGGGAAGGGAAGGTATGTGCAAATTTATAAGACAAAGTATGCTTCAGAAGGTCTGGAGTACAATCCAGAGCATGTCTGCACCCATGTTAGGACCCTCCACAATTCCATTTTGGCTAGATGCCCTTCCCTGGCATTACAGCTTGGGCAAGCAGCTTTGCTTTAATGGAAACGACATTTTTAAAAAAGACAGCAACAAAATCAAGTGTGTTTCTCATTATTTCTCGTTTTATTTTTTTTATTATTTTACAGGAAACAATTGATGCTTGGATCCAACAGTGAAAACACAAAAGTATAACATATATACAAATACACATTTATAAAAATTAAACACATATTTTTGGAGGAGGTGAGTGACTCCACCTAGTGAGTCCCAGAATGGCAAAATTGTCCTCTGGACCCAAAATAGTTGGCCACCTCTGCTGATAAAAGTCTGTACATTGTTTTGCTCTGGATGGTATATACGGAAACAACACTGTGGACGGAGCACAGACATGGGCATGACACAAAACTTGAACGTCTATAGCAGTGATGGCGACCCTTTTGGAGGCCGAGTGCCCAAATTGCAACCCAAAACCCACTTATTCATTGCAAAGTGCCATGTCCCTCTGGCTTTCTAGTAACAGACTCTGGCAAAGTCGGTGCTTGGGCGATGGCACATGTGCCCACAGAGAGGACTCTGAGTGCCACCTCTGGCACGCGTGCCATAGGTTCGCCATCACTGGTCTATAGGAACTTTCACCCAATACAGATCTCCTACCTAGTTCTCCTTAATTTATCATAGCTTGGAAGAGTAAAATAATAAAAAACTACTTTTAGTTTATGAGTGTGATGGTGTAATGATTTAATCTGGTCCAGTCATGTGCTTGCCAAGGAATTTTGACATTTCCCCCACTCACCCACCCAAATAGATAAATTTCATGGAAAATGTACACAAATGCTTTAGGTCTAGATGCCATAAGTAGTCAGTCAGACTCCATACTTTTTTATTGTTTAATTTTTACTTATTTCACTTATAAAATATACAACTTTAATACAGTTTGTTACTTCTGCCAATTCTCTACTTTTGTTACCTTACATATGTTTTGTTTCACATTTCTAAATTATTTTACTCTTCTTACGTTGACTTATCTCCAAAGAGTGTTTATTTTTCCCCATTTCTTTTTTTATTGTTGATTTGGTTTCCCATTGATGAGTATTGTCAGTTTCTCTGTTGACGCTAGCTCATTTAGTATGCTTAATACTTAATTGAGAAATAGTTACTTTTTCTAGAACCAATTTTAGTAGAAGTAGGCTCATAGAAGATTTTGTATGTGTGTGTACTGACTCTGAATCAGCTGTATTCCAACCATGTTTCAGCTGTAAGTTCTGTTAAGTGTAGTCTGAATACCTGAAAAATAGTATCTTAGTTTTCGTATATCAAAAATACATGGGAGATCAGATTTTACATCATTTCCACCAATAAGAGCAAGTATTTAAAGCTGATCTTTGAAACATTTGTTGAGAGACTGAGTTTTGACAAAGTAGGGTTTCTTCAGGAGTCACAACTATGGCAGATTTTTCTAAGTTGTAAATTCCATGCCTGTACTTTCTGGTTATTTTTAGGTTCATAATTATGCCTGGCACGCATCCTTTGGGCAGATGAGCCTTGTTTAAGAACTAGTGCAGACACCTCACTGACAGTTCTCCATGCAACAGTAATAAATCATGTCCGCCTTGACTTGCCTATACTCGCCTTATTCAAGGCAAACAGCTGCCTTAGTATTACTGTGCACACCCAATGTTCTGCGGGGCACCTAATGTTCAACTTTCCCTTGGAAGCATTTCACCTGCATCATGGGTTCCTTGCATTTACTCCACCAAATATGCAGTGTAAGAAAGGGAGACACATCTCTCCAAACATGCAGTGAATGTGCACTAGGCCCCCATAGTGAGCTGGCTCAGTTGCTCAGAATGTGGCACCATGGCCATAGGTTAACATGTCTGCTCAGAAGTAATTCCGGGTCATACTTCCAAGTATGTGGATATACGATTGCACCCTATAACATTGTTAAAATGTCTTCAGGCTTTTAATATGTTTTAACTTTGCTGGCTTTAGACTTTTTCTTTATTTGAGTTGGTAAGGAGGGCATAACTTCCAGGCAAAGATGTAATATGACAAGATAGAAAATGTACTGGTGAATGCTTTTTAAAGTGATACTCATTTCATGCTCATCTCCCTGAACATACTGTAGCAAGGCAATTGGATAATGTCAGCACTTAACTGCATGTGTGTTATTTGTCCTGGCAAATGGATCCTTCTCTATCAGTCACTGTTCTTTGACAGTAACAAGAGGTAAAATCTAATCATGGCTGGTTACAATTCGCAGAACGTCAGGGAAAGCATAGTTTTGTATTTACCTGTCATTTCTTTTTGCTATGGCATTCAAGTTTTGTACATGCACTGAGATAAATTTACTTCAGTGGCGTCTTCTAATAATAAGTGAAGTAAAATATATTGTTTCCCAGTTAAAGGTTAACAAAGCACTGGGAATAGATGTTATCTTCTGAATTTTTAAAATCTAACATTAGCTGGTGGGCTTCCCAATTAGCTGTTATACTTACCTTTATAGATTTAACAGAGAAAATTCACAGTGATTATCTCCATATATAAGAAACTAATCTTGCAAATTATTGTCCAATTAGTCTGTTAAGTGTTATCAGCAAACTGTATGTTGTTCTTCTCCTAGCTCCCACAGAACTGAAGCTAAAAACCCCTGGCATACACCCCATGACAATCCTAAAGTTATATGCTAAATAACTATTGTGTAAAATATCCCCAGTTGTAGCAGAAGCAGCTACCAGGCTTTGAGATCTCCTCTCTGCTTAGGCCCCAGACACCATATCAACCCAAATGACAGCAGTTTATGGGAACCCCGCTCAAAATAATGGAATTCTGAAGAAACCTGGCAAAGATTTGGAATATGGGATCTGATTGCAACATGCTTATGTAACTGGGCCAACTTCCAAACAGGCTAGCTTCCCCCAGTAATGGAATAGTATGTGTCTTATCCTAGAGAAACATGGACGTGTGTGATGGTCTTTCAGATATGAACAGTCCAACAAATAGCTCTTCTTGGAAGCTGAGTTATAAATCACCACTTGTCTGTTCTGTGCTGGCTTTCCTGGCCCAGCTTGCAGACCTGCAGGATCATGAGAAACTGCTCTTATGGGATGAGGAGGGCATCCGAAAATCTCTTCAGCATCTGAGGAAAGTTTTCAGATTAATTCTAGCTCTACCAGCATCAGGAGAAATGGAGCAGAAGGCATTGTCCTTGGTTTTTCACTTCGACATGCTGACCTGTTTTTTTTTTAAATAGCAGAAACTTCTTTTCAAATGCAAGTGAAACAGAGATGGCATCTTGCACTGTGCTTGTGTCTCAGGTGTCTTATCTTGTATAAATGGCACTAGAGTGTGAAATACATGGTGATAATACATGGGGTAGCCCTGGTGGCGCAGTAGGAGCCCTGGTGGCACAGTGGTTAAATGCCTATACTGCAGCCACTCACTCAAAACCATAAGGTTGCAAGTTCAATACCAGCAAAAGGGCTCAAGTTCGACTCAGGCTTGCATCCTTCAGAGGTCGCTAAAATGAGTACCCAGATTGTTGGGGGAAATTGGCTTATAGTTGTAAACCGCTTAGACACTGAGTTCACTATGAAGCGGTACATAAATGAAGCTGTTTATAATGCTTTCCCAGATTCAGGGCCAAACCCTGACATGTGGGAACTCCATTTAGTAGTGCCAACAGGTTCCCATGGCCCAGAACGCCTGTCTAAATGTTAGCTCCCAGGAGAGCTTGATTTACAGAAAAAGTTGACCATTCAACAGTAACTGTGACTATTTCAATTCCTTTGCATCAGAGGAGGCACTTTTAAATTCTTTGGGCAACAACTGGGTTGTTGTGGATCCATTTGAGCCACACAGTGGATCCTGAGTCACATAGCAGTAGACCCTGCTATTACTTCTGTCACTGTCGCACTGCTGCCAGTGATGAATATTTATGTGGAAAACTATCATAATCACTCACATGAAGGGCTCTGTCCAAGCATTTCCTCCTTCTAAGATCTTAGTTCCCCCACTCACCACCATAATTAATCCTTTTTTAAAAATGTAAAAGCATAATAGGAGACAAAAAAAGTTCTCTCAGCAGTCAAGAGGGCATGAAAAATCCACATCCATCGGCCCTTTGTCAGTTTCCAAGATACAGGTAATTCAAAAAGAACATTATTTTTGTTGTGTGCCTTCAAGTCGTTTGCGATTTATGCACATCTTTAAATATGAAAGAGCTTTTCAGCACCAAATTTATCTGCATAATTAATTTTACACAAAATAAGGCAACTATGGGACAGCTCCCAAACATATGTGTTGAATGTGCATTCGCGATATTTCATTTCCAACAATTGGCTGATTTAGATAACCCATTCTTATAAAGACATTGTGGTGACCAATATACCCGAAACATCAATTTCTGCTGTATAAAATGTAATCAAAGATCTGTACTCCTACTTGTTATAAATGTTAAAACAGTTGGCCATTAATTAGCCAGGACTCATTCCATTTCTCTTGGCCATTCCTATTATAAATCTTGCACATTGTATTTATTTACTGATAACAGAAATCTATAGATAGATAGGCAGATGGATGGATTGATAGATATTTTAATGATATCATTCTTTTTTAAAAAAGTGAACTTCTCTTTGGCTAACAATCTTTTTTGTCATAACAATAGATGGCAAGGACCACATGAACTATTGCGATTGTGTCATGCACTTCAACCCATATCCTTCCAACTCATATGCAGCTGTTCCAACTAGACAAGGATAAAAATACTCTCAGTGTGCCTACACAGAGTGTGCATCATCACATATCTTTTGAGCATGGTAATTCAGCAGAGAACTGTGGGTCTCTTGTGGTAGTGGTTTCTTTCTTCTCTGTAACAATGAGGAAATAAATAAGGTCATCCATGACACATGGTGGAAGCAATGAAGAACAACATGTATTTCTGGTGGGAATGTATGAACTGGAGGTTTCCCTCTCTTCCAAGAAACCTAAAATAACATATTTTGAGTAAAAGGAACCCTCTCACACTATGATAAGATCACTATTTTCTGGGGGAAAACACAAATATCAGCAGTAGAGAAGTGTTTGTTTCACATTCCCTTTTCTTTTCTTTCTTTCTAAAACATTTCTGCTCAGGGCAGATTAGATCACAGAGAACTAAGTTGCTTCAAGACATTGCTTTTCCTTACTTAGAGTTTGGGAATCTACTCTACCCAGTGATACCCTAGCTTTTGTACAAAGAAAAAAGAATTTGATTTTACTCCCCTGCTTGATATAGTTAAAGGTTGTTGGTTGTAACAGTTAGAGAATATCTTGCTGGCTGGTATAATCTCCCATTAAAAACTACCTGGCCTCCTTCTTCTTGTGGGAAATCCCTATTAAATATGTTGGTTCAGAAAATCTGTCTAAGGCGATCTCATGAAAAAATAATAATTGAGGCAACCTCAGTACAGTTAGCAGCAAGTCTGACTAAAAGCTTCTGTAAATCACATAGCTCAAGGACATAAATTCTTGAAAATTTTATGTTGCAATAATTGGTCCAGTGTTTTCTTTCAAGTCGAAAAAGAATGAGCTACCTGTCCTTTTTCCTGGATTTGTCCCCCCAAACATTCACATGAAGAATAATGTCTTATGTATGTACATCATATGTCATAGATCATAAAATCATAGTGTTGGAAGAGACCGCACGGGCCATCCAGTCCAACCCCCTGCCATGCAGGAAATCCAAATATAGAATCATAGATCATAGAATCATAGTATGTATATCAGTGTGAGGCTACAGCCCTGAACACTTACATCAGGGATGCAGAACAATTTGAGTGCTTCCAGAGAGGTGTTTCCTAGTGTTAGCACAACAAACGAAAAGGACATAAGTCAAAAAGAAAAAGGAAACAATTGAAACCAGAGTCGGGAGATGCATGCACAGACACACACACACAAATATTTAAAATATATAATAAATCTATTAAATAATCAGTTGTTCATATTAAAAAAATATACAGCCCTTTTTTCTAATGTGAACAATTGATTAGTTAATAGATTTATTTATCTTTTAATTATTTGGTTTGTGTGTGTGTGTGTGTGTGTGTGTGTGTGTGTGTGTGCATGTATTAAACCAATATTTAAAAGATATAATAAATCTATTTATCTATTCTGACTCTTTTTGTTTGGTTTCTGTTGGATCCTAGTGTTCCTTATTCATTGCCTTTCCACTGTGTATTATGTACACAGTTGCTATTGACTTTTCACACTGCAGATTGTGTTTGTGTGCACACACATTTGGTGTAAGAGGCAGCCAGGTTTGCTTGCTGGATTACGACTTTGGGATGTTTGTTGTTGTTGTGTGCCTTCCACATCCGTTTCCGACTTATAACAACCTAAGGTGACCCTATTATGGGGTTGTCATGTGAAGTTTCTTCAGAGGGAGCTTGCCATTGCCATCCTCTGAGGCTGAGAGAGTGTGACTTGCCCAAGGTCCCCCAGTGGGTTTTCATGAAGCTGGATGCAAACCCTGGTCTCTAGAATCCTAGTCCAACACTCAAATCACTACACCATGCTGACTCCTTTACAACTGTGGGATACTAGAGTTCAAATTCCTGCTCAGTCAGGGAAACCTTGGGCAAGTCACACTCTCTCAGCCTCAGAGGAAGGCAATGGCAATCACCCACCCCAAAGCAAATCTTGTAAAAAAAGCAACAACAAACATTTGCTAGTTTCTGGCTCCATTAATGCGCATGATATGCATAGGCAGATGGAGAAGGGATAATTCTAAAGATACGATTTTTAAAAAATTAAAACATGACACACACATTTTAAGAGGCCAGAAGCTGCGCCAAAGCTGCGCTCCAGTCCTTAGGACTGGAGCATGGCTTTGGCGCGACCTCCGGCTTCTTAAGACACAAGCAGCATTTAAACAGCATACCTCCAAAGTGACCTGAAGCAGCTTTATTTTGGCCTGTCTGTTCAGGCCCTTACCTACCTCTAATTTGCAAATGGCTGATGTTGCCATTTATCCATGCGATAGCATCTGCAAATGTCCTTTATAATACCTGCGCATTCATTCGGTGGCAGCATAACCTATTTAAACTAGCCTGTTCATTATGCTGTTTGTTTTTGTGGTAGCATGACAGCTGTGTTTAAAAGGCTGCTGAGCTGAGTAATTATTCCACCCGGGCTATTTAGATCCCACTTTAAATGAATCAATGTGATTAATATGGAAACATAATTGCAGTGGTTTCTGGGAGGCTATTTGAGGAGAAACCAAATACTTAACATAACTGCAGCTTAGAAGGTGGTCAGGCAGTAAAGACTGTGAGCCATGCTCTCCCATTACGCAAAGCCTCCTTCCCCTTTAGGCCTGGACACCAATGGACAATTAGGCTGCCCGTAATCCAGAAATCCCTTGTAGTATGGTTATTATACCCAGAGGAGTATGTTCTGTGTGTTTGGAGAGAGAAAGAGATAGACACACAGAGAGAATAGAACCTGAACATACTCATTTGAAACTGGCTGACTCAAAATGACTAACAGAGAAATCCCGAACATCTCCGTTTTAAAGAAAATCCCATTTTATTAAATGAGGCTTACTTCCAGATAAGCGGCCATGCTGGCTGGGGGATTCTGAGAACCTAGTCAAAAGTAATTTTTCTAACCTCTGGTTGGATTGCAGTTCCAGGCAGGCACCTTTTAAAAAACAGTACTATAAAGCTGTCACTGCCTGTTATGAATGCATTTGTTCTTTCTGCCTCATCGTGACTTCTAGTTGAACTGGATCCACTAGGAAAACTTGCCACAGGTTTTTGTGCAGCTGCAAAGAAATTGTACCCATTTTCATACATATTAGAATCATAGAGTTGTAGAGTTGGAAGAGACCACAAGGGCCATCCAGTCCAACCCGCTGCTCTTACTCTTATTAGATGCATCTTTTTTCAAAGTATACTTTTCCACCTTTTTTGAAAGCAGTTTTTGTATGTATTTCTAGCTCAAAAAGATGGATCAGAAAGTCAGACAAGTTCAAATGCCAAAGGACAATTCTGTCCTGATTTGCATATTGATTTGGGAAGTGTGTATTTTGTAAATACCTTACTTACAACCTCTTAGTAAGTACTTTGTTCTTCTTGTTGTTATGTGACTCGGAGGTATGGTAACCCTGTTAGAAGATGTTCTTGGCAAGATTTTTCCAGATTAGGTTTTTGATTGCCCTCCTCTAAAAGAGAGTGACTTACCCATGGTCTCCCAGTAGGTTTCCATGGCTGAATAGAGATCTAAGAGGTTGTAAGTAGGGTATTTACTTCCCTGGACCTCAGTACCTCCAAGTCAACTTGAAGGCACATAATAACAAGAAGAAGAAAATACCTACCTTTTGGCGGCCTATTTTTGGTGTGTTTTTGGCACCAAAAACGGCAACCTGCCAGCGCCTGTTTTTCCTCCAAAGGGAAGCCTCAGCCGCCAAACTGCACAGCTTCTCTGCAGAGGAAAAAGACCCCGCAAAAAGGGGTTCTTTTAAAGCTAAAGGGGCGGTGTAACAAGCACTTGTTATGTAAGCGCCATGTGGCAACGCGTGTACATCACATGGCACTTACATAACAATGGCAGCACCCGTGTACACAGGGTGCCGCCATTTTTACACTGCCATTACATTCTAGGGTTACGGATCATGTGGTTGCCACGCAGTCCCTAACCCTAGAATCGGCCCAGGTACGCCGCTTATTGGTGGTATGTACCGGGCCATGGTCAATCATGGACTCCTGAGTCCTGACTACCTGTCCTGTTTGTCACCACTTCTTTATGCCCCACTGTGAGTAATACTATAGAATAGTGAGGTTTATTTTTTTTAACAAACTCTTACCAGAAGATTATAGTCATCCTAAGCATTTTAAAAACAATCAGTCAAAAATCAGACGTTTGAACACATGTTGTAGAACCATCTTGGAGGCAAATTCAATTATAGTCATTTTCTAGCTCTCGGAACTTTCCCCCACTTATATCAAGGGCAGCAGGAGTTTACTTGCTATCTTGGTAAAGAATGGTTTCTTGCCCCGAGTAAGGTCTCACATGATGGGCTAACTGGAAAGTGAAGAGTAAGATCTAGAATGAAGGTATATGTCCTGTTGCTAAGAATTGATGTCTTTAGCTAAGCTGAGAGCATGTTTATGCCAGTGCCATGATGCTAAATATGGAAATCACAGTGCGGTTTCTAAAGAAAAGATGGACTTTGAATCATTCCTGCCAAATACTTGCTGCTCTGGGTTGGATACTGGATATATAGGGAAAACAAGTAATATCATGGCTTAGTTATGTTTATAAATAGTTTCTCCCAGTAGGCTTTTACTTTAAGTTTTCATGTAGACATGAAAGCAACTTGCATATTGTGCATTCCCATTGAGAGTTAAATGTTCCAATCTCAAGCAATCATGATCTTGATGATGAAGATACAATTTTTATTTTATTTTGCTTTTGGCTAGAGCTGCTTAGGCTGCCTTGGCAGTCTGGGCTGGGATCGAAATGAACACTTTACCAATAGTTGGGAGATAATGTTTTTAGCTCATCTAAGCACTGGCTTCGAGGTACAGCTATTAAGCAATGCTTGGCTGTCTCATAAAGTCATAACCGGAACCTAGTGGCCAGGAGGTTTTCCATACCCTCCGATATTTCACAGATGCAAATGCAGACTTGTGTGTCCAAGCAACATCAGAGTGCAGTCAAGATGGAAAGTTAATGAGGAAGAACAGACAAGCTACAAGAAGCTGCAGTGATTTGCTCTGGTCTAACTACAGTGAAGGGCAAGTCTCCAACTCCTCCATCTCTCCCTTCTGTTGAGTTAATTAAGTGTATACTACTTTTGTACTTTGAACTCGGGTTATGGGCCCGAACAGACAGGCCAAAATAAAGCTGCTTCGAGTCACTTTGGAGGTATGCTGTTTAAATAATGCATGCGTCCTAAGAGGCTGGAAGCCACACTAAATCCATGCTCCAGTCCAAAGGACTGGAATACAGCTTTGGTGCAGCTTCTGGGCTCTTAAGATGTGTGTGTCATTTAAACAGCATACCTCCAAAGTGACCTGAAGCAGCTTTATTTTGGCCTGTCTGTTCAGGCCTTAAGTCAATTAAATTAAGATGAGGACGAAGGGAGAAAGTAAGAGGAGGAGAAAGAAGCTGGGGCATATTGAAAGCAGATAAATAGGTGGGAGGACAGAAGATTACTCAGGAATGTTCCTGCTTAATCAGGACAGTTGGAGGGTATGAGTTCCCATTGATCCACTGTATCTGCTTTACCTGAGATCAGCATTGGATTTAGGCATAGGGACGCAACATTTCCTCAATTAATCAGATAGATCAGTCAATTTAAAATCTTAGATAAACTAAAATGGAGTCCCAGTTAATTAAAAGGTCTTTTTAAAGTGTTCAGTTATGTTCATCAAGAACTTCTAAAACATAAGAATGGCAGGCACAATCTTAAAAATGCCCCAATTATGCTAGGAAAAGTCGAGGAAAGTAGAACGAGAGGAAGACCACAAACTAGATGGATGGACTCAAGCAGGGAGGTCACAAGTATGAATTTACAGGACCTACTGTAAGTATAGCAGTGAAGGCGAGGGGGGCTTGGAGAGATCTCATCCACAGGGTCCCAATTGGTAGTAGTTAACAAGAAACAAAATTCCTTTCATACATACACACAGAAAAAAAGCCTCTTGTGACGAGGTGGGGGTGCTACTTACCCAGAGCTTGAAGGGTGAGTCAACACATAGGAAGCTGCATCGATTCAATGAGTATTCTCTAGTCGGGAGTAACAATAGGGTCAGGAGTAATAATAGGCCACTGAGTAACATGTAACATAGAGCCCGAACAGACAGGCCAAAATAAAGCTTCGGGTCATTTTTGAGATATGCTATTTAAACGATGCATGCGTCCTAAGAGGCCGGAAGCTGCGCCAAAGCCAAGCTCCAGTCCTAAGGAAATTACACTTCAGAAATAATGCAGCAAGTGAGTATAAAAGTGTTTTTATTGGTGTAATCAGTAACCATGCACTAGTTACTTTTTAAACTTGTTTAAATTTTAAATAATTAAAATTTGGGGTGGGCATTTTGACATTTTTTTTTTTAAAAAGAAAAAAGTAATGGGCTATGCAGCAGTACCTTATTAACATTGTAATGACCAATGCAAGTATTACTGTCCCAGCCCCATCCCGGATTCGCCCCTTTTCACTTGCTGCCCCTCACTCCTGGAACCTTCTTCCCCCACAAGCAAGAGCCATCACTTCTTTAACCAGCTTCAAAACGGAGCTGAAGACCATCCTGTTCAGAGAAGCCTTCTCAGGCATTGCATAATTGTCGCTTACTATTTGATGTTCTTTTGTTGTCTGTTTTATTGAATCATTTCCTGTATTGCTATGTATTTTATATGTATTATCCTACTAGAGAGGCCCCTTCCCCACCACCACTCCCTTCTCCTTTTGTGTCGTGTCTTTTTAGATTGTAAGCCTGAGGGCAGGGAACCGTCCAATTAATAAGATTGTATGTACAGCGCTGTGTACATTTACAGCGCTTTATAAATAAAGGTTAATAATAATAATAATAATAATGATAATGAATTATTTTTCCACTACCATAATAAGTTCTGGAAGTAATGACATTTTAAAGTTACCTTCTCAAGCCCGGTGCCCTCCAGTTTCACATGAAAAACAAAACTAGTTAAAAACATACCTTAAGCTATATAATAGTTCAGTAATAATCTAAAATATTACTTTAAAAATGTAACTCCAATATACAAATCACTTCTTTTTAAAAAGCTTTCCTGGTTTGCCATTTTCTCTGCCTTCTCATCCTCAGCTGTTATCACATTTTATTATTTTAATTAAAATACTTATATAAAATCTTACATAACCTTGAAGCACAATAAAAACCAAATCCATGATGATGACAGCATGCTCACAATAGCTATTGTCTAAACTTCTCAGGCACATTTGATCATGAAAGAAGCTTAATGAAAAAGAAAAAAATTAACATCATAATTAGATTAAATTAAGGTTGGCAAAGCTTTGACATTCTGGTAAATACCTATATTTTACTGTACTCTGGAATGAAAAAAGATATATGCATTTATACTACGTGAAATATCTTTTGAACTCAAATTATGCAAAGAAGGCAAATTCTTGTAAAAAGGTGGATGGGGAACAAAAAGGGAACAATATGGCCTCGACCAACGCATTATGAACAAAATTGTTTTGTCCTTCAGTTGTCCCATGATTCACGAACATGCAGTAATAAAAATGGCTCATTATCAGACATGATGGAAAGGACTGGATTGAATAGATAAGAAGATTTTGTCCAAATCAAGGACAAGACAACATAACTTAAAGGTATGACACAAGGGGGACAGAGAAGGCTGCATAAGGGAGGCTCTTCTGTAATAACTAAGCTTTGCTGAGGATTCAAAGTTCTTGCAATGATCTCTTTGCCATCGCCTTCCCCAGCCAGTAAGGAGCCGGGGATGTCTGGGTCAGAAGTGGCCAGGCCAGTGAGAACCAGGGCAGATTCAAAATACGATTCAAATTCACCGGTTTCCCACTTGGGCTGAATTGATTTATTTTAAATAAATTGATTCAGCCCAACAAAACACCCCATTTTACCAGTGTCTTTTTGACATGGGTTAAATGGGCAATAAAAGGGCAAAAATCATGCCCCCCCCCCTTTCTGACTCAATTTCTGAAGTTGGATTCAGTGGGAACCATGCCT
The DNA here is from genome assembly GCF_019175285.1 of Sceloporus undulatus. Classification (NCBI taxonomy): domain Eukaryota; kingdom Metazoa; phylum Chordata; class Lepidosauria; order Squamata; family Phrynosomatidae; genus Sceloporus; species Sceloporus undulatus. The sequence continues at coordinate 165,711,012 of NC_056522.1, read as the reverse complement.
GTTTAACCCGGATCACAATCCCGATTTAAATGTAGTGGGAACAAGGCCAAAAAGTACATTCTGCTTTGATGGCTGTCACAGACAGGGGAAAAAGCCCTTTCTCTAGTTCGCTGTCCTGTTCAATGTCACTCAAAGTAGCATGACTCATCCCCTGGTTGGCTGCATGAAAATGAGGAAAAACAAATGCCTTCCCTTTAAAAAAAACAAAAAACAAAACCAACAATGTACAGCTTTATTGGAACAGTTATATTCAGTGGGCTATGCTCATAACCAAGTGTGTGTTTAAAAGATTTGCCAAAATCCACAGATACTTGTTCTTCAAAAGGGATGCCAAAGAGGATACCATCCTTCTTTCTACCAGGAAACAAGTTTGGCCTTGTCCTATTATAAAAATGCAGTACCCAAAGGTTACTATTGCCTAACTAGGTATGGATTGTATACTATCTGAGATTAAGGCCAGCATGTAGTGTGCATGTTTTGGCACACTGTCCAAGTGGTTTTGTGCTCAGGGCTCTGGAGAGGTCAGTGGAAACCACTGCATGCCTTGCAGACGTGAGCTTTTAAAATGCAATTAGCATATATGAATAAGTCAATATAAGGTATGCAAAAGAATTTGGGTACTGAGGAATGGAACATACCTTTTCCTAACTCAGATCCACTTTGGTGAAAAGTGAAAGCAGTACACCCTTATATCCCAAACCAAAATGTATTTAAGGCCAACTGACCTCCATGGTATTTTACATGCCAGTAAGTAAAGAAATACAATAAGTATGTTTGCCAAGTCATCTTGAGTTCAATGGGACTTACTTCCTAACAAGTGTTTTTTAGGATTGCAGCCTCATCCATGTATTTCAGAACTGGAAGACAACACAGTGGGTATGCTAAATATGAACTCTGTTTTTCTATGTCTGTTTTAAAATTTTGTTCAAAAACAAAGTAATTTTGTTGGAAGTATTTTTATTTTATTTTATTGGAATTAACTTGAGTTTAACAGAGTATGCTGATAAAAGAGAGGGGCGGGGGAAGGAAAAATCTTAGTAGAAATTATTCCGTGGGAACTGTTCTTTATGTGCCCATCTAAGGTGTCTATCTGGGAGCGTTCCATGCTAGTGAAACTTACCAAGCCAAAGGAGCTGAATATTGTATTTATGAAGCCATCACTCACTCAGCTGTCATTCCACTCTGGGAACTTTCACTGCTACGTATTTAAAAATCTAGCAGGGTCTAAAATCAGCAAATACTGAGTTGTAGAAAAAGGGTTTTCAAATATTATTCCTTAAGAGTCCTTTTCCACAGTAGCATGACGACAAACCAGCCTTTAAAAGAAAATAGGTAAATAATCCATTCTAACTTTAAACAGAAATTTCTGAGTAATGCAGCAAAGATGACGCTTTAAAATCTCTGATTTGGGGGAGATGACACACTTGACATACCAATACACAATTTAAGTAAACTGTAGTCTATGGGTCACAGATTATGAGGCCCATAGAATAGTTTTTAAGAACCCAGTACATTTTTAGTTTTACATTACTGATAAAATAAAGTAAATGGGGAAAACAAACTAATCAAAGCACAATGAATGGCCACATTGTCACCCTGCATTCTTGCATCTACAGGTGTAAACATTAATTCTATTGTCATTGCTATTTCTGTTAGAATAACATCTTTAAAAACAACAACAACGAATGCTATGGGGCCACTTAAAACCGATATAATTTAGGGTCCAACCATGTCTTAACCTGGTCCTTCTTGCTCTCCTCTCCTCTCCATCTTGTGCTCCTCACCTGCTCCATCTGGGCCTTGTCCATTCATCCACATCCTGTCCTTCCCTTGGCCATTTTATTAAAACAGATTTTCCAACTTCACAAATTGCCCATCAGGCACTTCTCTGAAAAGCCAAAACACAAAGCATACTGTGCTCCTAGCTCCCTGCTCCTTGTTTCCTGCTCCTTGCTCACACCTTGCATGAATGACTTCACAAAGTTCAGTACAGGCTGAATCTCCCTTATCTAAAATCCTGAAATCTGAAATATTCCATAAACCAAAACTTATTTCATGGGTGGCTGAGATAGTGACATCTTTGCTTTCTATGGTTCAGTGGACACAAATTTCGTTTTGTGCACAAAACTATCTAAAGTATTGTATAAAATTACCTTCAAGCTATGTTAATAAGGTGGATATGAACCATAAATGAATTTTGTGTTTAGATTTGGTCCTCCATGATATCTCATTATGTATGTACGGTTGGCCCTCCATATTGACAAGGGTTTGGTTCTGGACACACACACACACCACAGATATAAAAAACGCAGGAACTGAAGTCCTCTTAGCGTCAATGAACAACAATGTGTGGATAGTCACATCAGCATGGCTGCATGCATGCACTACCATTGACAATAATGGGGTGGTGCCATCCATGGATGCTTCAATCCATGGATGGCTAGCCTGCTGATATGGAGGGCCACTGTATGTGCCAGTACAGGTATTCCAAAATCCAAATTAATAAATCTGAAAGCATTTTGCATAAGGGAGACTCAACCTATTGTCCTTATCTTCTATACAGATGGTTCATGGGAAAATGTGCCTTCATTTACTAACAACATTATCTAATCCTGGTTTCTTACTGGACTTGTGCTGCCAAAAGTGGTATCTGTTAAACTCCGGGACTCCTCCTCCTGCCCCTCTTCACAATAATCACTGAATGCTTATCAACTAAGGCAGTTTCAGTGGGTTTAGGGCCAGTTTCTCTCTTGGAAATCTTCTTCTGTCCACACAACAGCCAACATTTCTTGGCAAATCGGAAATGCTACTTTACAGCAAACAGGAAATGCTTGTTTTAAAGCAGAAGTGGCCAACTGTTGGAGGATAAAGGGATGCAGTGCTTCCCCAGGGGACCTTGGAGGGCAGCTTCCCATCTCTGAAAAATAACAATATTTTTTGCCACCCTAAATGCCCTCAAACACTCCCTGGGGCCCATGGGGGGCAATTTTGCAATGCATTTGCCTTCTCTCTGTCATTTTAGGCCCAGGAGGGGCTAGCTTTTCGATAAAAAATGACCTTGAAGTCAGTGTCTGGGTCATGTCCTTATAAAAAGACGGCATCTCATGGCCTAAAATAGCCTGGGGGCAGAGTTATGGCAAAATTGCCCCTATATCCCTTGGGAAAGTTTGAGGGCATGGAGGAACAATTTTGCAAACTATCAAAAATAACAGGGCCTTGGAGGATGACTTTTTCCCCACCCCTGGTTTTAAGGGATTTTCTTGGTCCTGTGGCAAACCGCACATTCCCTGCCTGTTTTAAATGGAAAATGCTGCTGTGCCAACAAATGTCAGCAGTAAGATTCCTAGGGATCAGGGCCCCCTCCAGTCTTCAGGACAAGGAGGGAAGAGTCTCAGGATGAAAGCATTGTCTTGCACAATTTATTTATATTTTGCTCTGAATCTTGCCGGTTATTGTTGGGGTTTTTAATTATTAATTAACTTGCCAGTTATTGTTGTTAACTGTCATGTGGACCTCTGCTTATGACTTCAACTTGAAATGAAGGTACCCTGTCATTAACAGCCCTGTTAAGATCTTGCAGATTCAGGGCCATGGTTTCCTTCATTGAGCCTTCCCAGTTGTAATGCAGTTTTCCTCTTTTCCTACTTAATAAATCTTCCCACTTTGCCAAGAACTAATGTACTTTCTAAAGAGTCACGTTATCTCATTATGCATCCATAGAATGATAGTTTAGTAATCTTGACTCTCTAGGGGAGAGTTCAGACTTGATTTGTTCTAGGAACCATTTGTGGACTTTTTGGCAGTATCCATAGTGTTCATAGAACTCTTCTCATACTGGTCTGTTGTTGTGGTGGTAGCCAGAAGTAAACTAAACTAAATCAATCATTGGAAATTACTTAGATGTTGACACACAATTCAACAATTTATTCAGTGGGTCAGCTTTATTTGGGCCTAAGAGGATTCAAAAGGTCAAAACTTTTGCAAGCAGTGCTTTTAAGAACACATGGGAGTTTTTATTTAAGAAAAAGAAATGTTTTCCAAGCTCTGCTTTGCATAGATAACAGTCTGAAGTCAGTGACATTGCTGAAGTTGGTGTCACCCACTGTCTTTGTGTGTGTCGGGGGACAAATTGCATCACTCCCCAGTCATCCACCCACCCAGACCACTGCTGAGGGGGCCTCTGGGGTACCCATTCAGGGTCTAGCATGGCTGCTGTCTAAGCAGATGCACCGGATCCTGAAGGCATCCCTCGCCATCAGAAAGGCCTTCAGAGTCTGATGCAGCTGCTCTGAGAGCAGCTGTGCTGCATTCTGAAACCACTACCATCCCACTCCTTCTGAAGGAGGCAGTGCTGCAGCCTTTGGAGGTCCCATTTAGGGTCCTGTCCAGCTGCTGGGTGAGTGGGACAGGGAGGCAATGCCTTTTCTCACCCAGCAGCCTGCCAGTCCTCTGTCTATACCCCCTGGGGTGTCACCTAATTCAATCCCCATTTCCCACACACCCCTAGTGATGCCTCTGTCTGAAGCAGCTACAGAGATAGGGATGGGTTGCAGAAGAATGGCATGATATACAGATACAGATAATGGCCTGAATTGTATTTCTCAATCCCAGAAATAATAGACCCATTGAGTTCATTGCCAAATGTTGCATCAACAGCTAGGTAAATTCCAAGGTGTTAAAAACAGCTAAGAAAATTCTGTGTGTGTGTGCATGCATGCATGCATATTTTCTTATCAGTCTCCAACCAAAGAAATCAGTTCTCGTTTGTATTAGACTTGGTGTTTGTTATTTGAATGGCATGCTCTGAACAAGTTTGGCTGATGCTTCACATCTCATGACATCAGAGGAGGGTGATCCCAGGTTTCTTGTTGCTTGTGGTTGTGTGACTTCACCTCATTTCCAAGTTAGGGCAATCCTAAGACAAACCTGTAGTGAGGTTTTCTTGGCAAGATTTGGTCAGAGGGAGTTTGCCATTGCCCTCCTTGGAGGCTGAGAAGGTATGACTTATGGCAAGGTCATCTAGTGGGTTTCCATGGCTGAACATGGATTTGAATTCTGGTCTGCAGAAACATAGTCCAATGCTGAAACCACTGCACCACGATGGCTCAGATCTGAACCACTGATTATTTTGGTATCAACCAGACAGTATAAATTGACACCAAAAATAGAAATATTCCATGTTTTTTTTAAATAGGGCTGAGAAAACCTAACGAGTGAGTTTGAAAGCATGAAAAATATTTTTTCATCTCACAACAAAAAATATGGGAGTTAATATTTATTGCTGTTAACTGCCATCAAGTCAATATCAAATTATGGCGACCACATCAATGAGAAACCCTGGCTTCCTTGATTGAGTCTATACATTTTGAATGCAGCCTTCCTTTTCCTAGCTTACCAAGCATTATTGTCTTTTCTCATGGTTCAGGTCTTCTCATGAAATGAGAAAGTATGACAATCTCAGTTTAGTCATCTTGGCTTCTAGCAAGAGTTCAGGGTTGATTTGCTCTAGAACCCATTGATTTGTCTTCTTAGCACTCTATGGTAGCCACAGAACAATTTTACAATATTATGTATTGGTACAGTCTGAGTATGGACCTATGTGATGCTGAGTTAGCAATGCTGGCCTCACTCTATGTATGAGTAAATCCATTCTACATTAATATGTGTATAGGATTGCAGCCTGAATGTATAGATTGATTTGACTAAGATTACACATTTACTTAAGAGAGGAAATGGCAACTGAATAAAATCAGATTTTAAAAATGCTAGAATAAGACTGTTTCTCTTAAATACTTACCTGGCCTTTAATTGATGCAGATGATTACTGAAGTTATTTTGAGTGAAAACAGGTGGGTGGGTGGGAGTATGTGCATGCACAAGATGACATTTAATCTGTAATGCATCTGCTCATAAATCTTCTTTTCATCAGAGTATCATGTATCATCAGAGCAAATGTGATGTGCATTTTGCTTGAGAGAGAAACAAACAGAAAAGGTTTGACGGGGTATTTTGGAAACTAGTGTTGATGTTTTGGCATCATGTAACCCTGCCATAATACACATGGTTGCTGAGAAACGACCTTTTGATAAACATGTGTTGTAGATGATGAAAGGCTCAGAAGTGGTTCTGCTTGGAGCTTTTAGGGATCAGTTGGGGAGGATTTATATTCACATGCTTTCTTCCTCTGCTCATGACCCAGGTTTCTTCTTAGTGATGAATTAAATGGCACTATCTTTCCTTCCTCCAGTGAGTCCAGCAGATGAACTGTAACATAAAGCTTACAGCTGTTCTACTGGCTGTGGGATTACTGGTACCTGTCAGCGTCTATGTACTTTTTACTGGTTTATTTTCAAGATGTTCAGATGTTCTGCACCCCATTATTTCAGTTCAGACTAGAATGTCCCTTCCTCTGTGCTCCCTAGTTTAACCAAAAGTGGTGTGCAGTGGCAACAACAATTGAATACTTGCTTATATTACAAGGCAATAAATAGTTCTTCTGCCTTAAAGAGGAAGATGCTTCTGAAGTGATTCCATGGGGAGCATTAATACCAGATTTCAAGATTATTATTTGTTGTGTTTCAAAAATTCAGTAATGAGAAGTTTCAAGTACTCTTTGCTTACATGGATGCCTGGCATAAATACTGATCTGTATTTGATGTTTGACTTGAGAAGAGGGACACATTACATTGTTCCAAGTCCAAGGTTGCCTGCTTTACCAGTTCTGTGCCGATCTCCTCTGATACCATTGCCATGAAAATGATAACCTGTAGCGTTTGTGACAATGTTGACTTCCAGGTGCAGGTGTTATAGAAACTTTGCTTTGCTCCAAAAACTGCAGTCGCCCAAGCTGCAGGTTTGTTGTTCTGGTCATTTAATTGAAAGCCTCCATGGTGTGCTCATGCTCATTATTTCAACTCTCGCGTATGTGGAACTCAGGCTAAAATTATCTCTCTCCAGTGAACACCTTTGAAGGGCAAAGGATTTTGTGAGAAGCTGCCTTGATTGTGCAGGCCAGCCCCAAAGTGGTCCATTACCCCCCAATGGGGGCAGAATTATAACAATTGTGAACCATCTTGGACAGAAATACTTCTGCAATGTCTTCTATATTGACCTCGCATGAGAACCTCTTGGAGAATCCAGTTGGTTCACAATGTATATCACTTAGGCTATTGACTGACACTGATTACAAGGATTTTATATTGCCAATGTTGAATCAGCTGTCTGATAATTTCTGAATGCAATTCAAGTTACCGCTACTAACATTTGTCACACCTGCACCCCATCTGAGCACTCCTCCAATTCCTGTCCCTGCCTCAGTTTCCACTACCAGTACCACAAAATTCTCCTTGGAAACATGGTGTGTACACCTTGTTTCCCAGGAGAATCTTTATTCTAGGGTGCTGTTGTGATTCTGCTCATCGTTGCTGGGTTTTCAGTGGTGGGGGAGCAGCCCTGTGGTGTTTTTTTTTGCAGGGAGGCCCACCAGAAGTGCAGATAGTTGTCCATGCCTGATTTAAGTATTCTATTGATTGTTTAGTGGGTTGGGATATTCCTCAAATGGACATGGAAATCTTCCTGTGTTTTTAGGGTTTCCTGGTGAGAGAGCTTCTCTGTGTTTCTGTGTCTGTTGTGTTGTGTTGGTGTGGTGGCTGAGGATTGGGCCCATCTGGGACCAGATACAACAAATATCACTGAGCCATTGCCATTTCTCTTTTGTGTGTGTGTGTGTGTGTGTGTGTGAGATATGGAAGGCTTGAAATCCCAAATTTGTCCTCCATGAAGGGCACTCTCATAACAGCTGGGCAGCTGCTTCTTTACCTGTGCAGGTTTGTGTCTGTTTGTAGCACTTGTGTGAGAAGATTCTTATACAAGAATCTAGGTAAAGTATTACATGCTTTATGGCTCCTCCACTTAATATGGAAATCCTGACTGACTGAGATCATTACACTTTGTCAGGATTCCTTAGATAGGTTCTGAAGAAAATTCTTCTCTGTACCAAGTATTTGTTCCCCTTGTAAAGCATTTTATTTGTAGCTTGCTGAAGGTATTCATTAGCTAAGTCCGTGGGGAAGACTGGAGTGTGCAGCTGCTGCTCTTCCCTTGTTGGTATCGTTGTAACACAGTGCAGTCAGAAGTGTGAGAAATCTTTCTTCTGTAAGATATGTAAATCTCTCTGCCTAATTTTATTATAAAATGATTTCCCTAAAGAGAAGCATTCAGCCATCGCCCCCTCTGCCTTCTTTATGACTGTTCAAAAGCTGTCTGCTTTTGAATTGAGTTCCTCTTTGCATTGTATTCAGATACAAGACAGGTGCTGGGAAAGGTATCTTTTATAATAAATCCTTTAACAGAACTGAGATAAAAAACCTCATGTCACAATAGAATTCTGTAAATAACCAAAGTGGCAGCAAATGGAGAATGGCTGAAATGCTAGCATTTATTTCTCTGTGTACTTTGCAAAATATTACTTATTATATTGTTAAACTAAGGGTGTGTTTATAGGTACATATAGAATTTTGAACCTACCCCCAAGTTGGTTTTAAAAACAACAGCCATTGATGGATCCGTTACTCTTCCATCTTAATTTAAATTTTTCATCCTCTCCATGCATCAAAGCCTTGTTTCCCAAACACTATTGCATATTTAATTCAGCAAGAGAACAGACAGATAGGATAGTGAGAGGGGTCAGCTCAGGTCCTGCTAATTTCCTATAAAGCAAAGTTTTTGGGGAAATTGAATATGACACAAGGCCAGCCAGAAGGAAAGCTGGATGTTTCCTCTGTGCATTCCTACTTGAAAATCATCTTTCTTTGACCAAATTCTATTTCTGGTTTCCAAGCCCTGTCTTCATAAAGCCAGCTTTAAAAAGACAGTTTTACTGGAAGATGAAGCAGGATATGCTTTAACTATTTTCTGAGTCCACATATTATATTTTAAACCCCCTTCTCCTTCTGCTTTGTAGCAACTTGTTCTGCTGACCCAATGCTGCATCACATCTTGTTTCATCCTGAGAAAATAACTGCATTATGATGCTCAAATCCTAGTTTAATAAACCAAACAAGCCAGGTTTGATATTCAAAATAAATTATGGTTTAAAGTTGGCTTCCAAAAATTGGTTTCTTTGGCCTGTTACGGACTGCCAAAATAAAACTGCTTCGGGTCTCTTTGGAGGTATGCTATTTAAATGATGCATACATCCTAAGAATCTGGAAGCTGCACAAAAAGCTGCACTCTGGTGCTTAGGAATGGAGTGTGGCTTTGGTGCAACCTCTGGACTCTTAGGACCCATGCATCATTTAAATAGCATACCTCCAAAGAGACCCCAAGCAGCTTTATTTGGGCAGTCTGTAACAGGCCTTTGGAAGGCCATGGATATATGATTAGCTGCTGTTCCCTGATTCCCTGCAGATGCACAGGGAAAAGTGAAGCAGTAAAAAAAGGACTGCATGTACATGTATGGAGCTTAGGCATTTTCAGGTTTATTAAGCCAGTATTTGACTGTTTGAAGTAAGCCATTATTTTCATTTTGGATATTTGTTTCACCAGAAAACCAATGAATGTTGTTTTACACACTTGAAACTACATTATAAAGAGCTAGTGTGGTGTAGGTTTGAGAGTTGGGCCAGGATTCTGGGAGACCAGGGTTTGAATCCGGACTTGGCTATGGAAACCCACTGGGTGATCTTGGATGTCGCATACTAGAGGAAGGCAATGGCAATCCCTCTCTGAACAAATCTTGTTAAGAAAACTCCATGAGAGTTTTGCCTTTGGTTCCCCGTACTTTAGAAGCGACTTGAAAGGACATAACGACAACAACAACAAGAGTTAGTTTGCAAAAAAAGAAGGGCTGATCATAACCCAAAACAAACAGTCTACACCATGTGAATATATGTTTTCTGACTCCAGGTGTATCAGTATTGTCACTTACTTCCTTTGCTCACAAACAGTCCTGTGGACAAAGGGCATTTTAATAACCACTACTATACTGGAATTTGTATGAAGTTAGGAAATATCCCAAGTTAAGGAAGTTAATTGGGGGGGGGCGTGTTTTAAACCATCTTTTTGGGTGGTTATTTTCATCCTGGGGAAGTCAGTGATCTTTTTATTGTTACTTTTGCAGATCTTTGAAGACGTAATAAATACTACACAGTTTGAAATCATATTGACCATGTCAGCTGTCAGCTGTATAAATGTAAAAGATGCACATGATCAGCTCTCTACAACTGAACTTTTTGCTCAGACTCCTGACATCTAAAAAGCACAGAAGTCCAAGCACTTTGAATAACTAAGTAGACTAAGGTTTACAGCCAGCTCTCAGGTTTTGTAGTGTTAGGAGCACAGGAAAAAAGTGGGGGGGGGGGGAACATTTACAATAATAGGCCTGACACTTTTCTAGGCATTTCTAGGTCCTCCAGTGTGAGTCCATGGTCAGTATCTGCTGGAAATCGACCATAGAATTGTGCTGGGGGATCTGCAAATGCCTAGAGAGAACATACTTTTTTGTTGCTTCTAGAGCATCAGCGGAGATGGTGGCAAACACAGTAATCTTCAAATAATCAAAATATGTGAATGCTTAACTCCTAGAGAATGCTAGGGATGCCAGGAGTCCAATGACATCTAGAAGGCCACATGTTTCCCACTGCTGAATTAATTGATAACTTTATTAATAGTGGCACTCTTTTTTAGCCTGCATGGGGTACCCCTCCACTGTTTTCTGAGCATGTCATCAAGTAACCTGACCCACCACCACCACCATCTTCATGGCTTTATTTTAATAATAATAATAATAAGAATAAGAAGAAGAAGAAGAAGAAGAAGAAGAAGTAGTTTTATTTCTATACCGCTATTCCAAAATTAGATCACAGCAGTGTACAAAACATTCAATATACAATACAGGATAATACAGGCATTTTATTCCATGCCTTTCAAAAGAGAGAAAGGGGACAGGAATTAAGGGGGCTGTGATCTCATAACTTTTAGAGGGCAACTGCTTCCCATTTCTGCATTAATTTGAAGTGTAATATTTGTGTTAAAGGTATGGACAGTTCTACTCATGAAGTTGTAGTACCTTTTTTATCAAGAAAGGTCCACACACACATATCCTAGAACACCGGTCCTCAACCTATGGGCCATGACCCCTTTGGGGATCAAACGACTCTTTCACAGGGGTCGCCTAAGACCATTGGAAAACACATATTTCCAATGGTCTTAGGAACTGAAACCATTGGTTTGGGGTCACCACAACATGAGGAACTGTATTAAAGGGTTGCAGCATTAGGAAGGTTGAGAACCACTGCCCTACAAGACAGCTGAGAAGGAGGGATACAGCAATGAGGGCCTATTGCTGCTTTTTATCCATCACTGATGGATAAGTGGGTTGGGAACAAGGGATAAGATGTGGCAAGTTAGAAACATCCCCACAAATACCATAGTTACTGCCTCCTACAAGAAAACAATGCATCAATAAGAGGGCATGGGAACAGCCCTAAGCAATTCATTGCAGGAAGGAAGGAAAATTTCACATGTGAATGGTATTCGTGACTTAATACAAGCTGATATGGTACAAAGGAAGATTCTGTAGCTGGCACATTTGAGACTATGTAGGACATACTGTATATTGTCATGTGAAGCTGACCACTCTTTATAAGCAGCATGACTCTGAGACCACATGCTCAGTCTTCAGTGGCTATGCATTCGCTAAGCATAAATACAAATTAGGTTCATTTTAGTTTCCTGAGAAATTGTCTAGGGATCTTAGAACTTAGTGTCAAGGGGTTTTCCATTGAAGGGTGTCTAGTCCAGAGGTTTCCAAAGCCTTCTGTGAGATCATGGCAGCTGAGCCAGTATCAGCAGAAGGACCGTGGTATCTGATGAACACCCATACTTGGCTACTTTAGCGCAACATCTACGCTGTTCTTTCCTATTCATTTCGCAGTGACTGAGGTACACTGTTGCAATGGAACTATTAACTGATCTCATGAAGCAAAACAATCATATGATAGCATAATTAAACAAAGTGAGGTTAATCTTGCCTTCCCTCTTCCCCTTTATAACGTCAGATAGGTGGTGAATCTGAGGACAGTCAAAGGTAGTTTGGATAGAAATGTGGCATACTTACACTTGTAATCCACTTACGTACAAGCCAAAGCTTATACAATCTGACAGGTTAATGTCATTCTCTTGTTTGTGTGTGATATGAAAAATGTCAGAAACAAAAAGTCACTTTGCTTTCTGCTGGGCAACGATGGAAAAAAAATCTTTAAAAATGCCTGCATCTTGAAATGTCATGTAGTTCGTCAGTCAATAAGACGTTGTGTAGCTGTAAAATATATTCTTCTGAAAGTGAGGTGTGAATACCTTTTTTTTTTCCTGGCCACAGCATGCGTGAAATGGTGAATCAGTGTGCACCACGGCATTATAAAAGCAGAGGCAATGACCTATCATGTTTCTGACACATGTGCAACAGCTGCACATCTTTAGTCCAGAAATATTCAAATAGATTTTCTTTGACACATTGAGAGAAAGACAAGTGAGTTTTCAACTGCCCTAGATCTGTGCATGCTGTTTGTACATCAGAGTTTTTGTTTCATTTTGCAGTTGCACTCTTTCTTCATTAGAAAAATCACTGCTTTTGTTTAGTTGTTCTTGATACAGTACCTAATCATAACAGTCCAGCAGAGACTTCAGATGCTATGAAAACTCAGGATTAAATTTAAATGGGGAAGGAAAGTAGCTGCACTGGTTTTCCAATATGAATAATTTCAGCTGTATAAAAACACTCTGAAATGCTTGGTTAATGTGTCTCTTATACACTGAATTGTTTAATAGGAGGTTTCTGGCTTCTGAGGGCTCATCTACATTGTAGAAATAATGCAGTTTGACACCACTTTAAGTCCTGTAGCTCCATCCAATAGAGCCCTGGTATTTATAGTTTTAAAGGATCTTTAGCCTTCTCCGCCAAAGCTTGCTTGTGTCTCACAAAACCACGAATCTGAGGAATCTGTAGGATGGAGCCATGGCAAGTAAAGTGGTTTCTGACTGCGTTATTTCTACAGTGTTGATGCACCCTCAGTCTTAAAGTACATAAATTGTACCTAGTGGTGACTTGTACACATGATTTCCCCCCCCTGCTCTTTCCTACCCACTTCGGTTCCTTGCTCCTCTCCCAAAAGCTGAAGGCTGGAGAACCCTTTGGAATAGTATGGGATATAATATGGAAGGCTTCAGTGGACAACAGAGATGGGTGAAATCAAGAGGCAATTTACAACCCCATATTTCAATAAAACAGTATCTCTGTTGTTCCATTTAGCATAATCCTTTTGGATATCCAAATGTTATAAAGCGTTTTGAAAAAGAGCAGGTAAAATATATATTGCCTTCTGTCTAGTATCTCTTTGTTGTTCTTGTTGCTGTGTGCCTTCAAGTCGTTTCCAACCTATGGTGGCCATAAGGAGAACCATCTATATGGGGTTTTCTTGGCAAGATTTCATCTTGCCATTGCCTTCCCCTGAAACTGAGAGCATGTGACTTGTCCAAGGTCACACAATGGGTTTCATGGCTGAGCTGGGAATCGAACCCTGGTCTTGAGAGTCATAGTCCAACACTCAAACCACTACACCATACTGGCTCTCCAGGTATCTCCTAGAACACCTTTCATGATCAAACATTTAATTACAAAAAAGGGATCTAAACAGGCAAACAATGATTTATAAATAGGATATAACTTCAGAGCAATGAATATAAATGAGCTCACTTGACCATAACAACCTCCCACCCCCAATCTGTATATAAAGTGTGGTTTGGTACAACATGGGTCCAGGTTATTTGAAGGACTATATTGCCTTTTACGAGCCCGCTAGGGTTTTGAGGTCTTCCAGAGAGTCCCTTATCTGTCCCATCATCCTCTGAGGAGCGTTCGGTGGGAACAAAAGAGAGGGCCTCCTCGGTGGCTGCTCCCAGGCTCTGGAACTCCATCTCTAGAGAGGTCAGGATGGCCCCATCCCTGCCCACCTTTTGGTGGCAGATAAAAACATTTTTGTGCCATCAAGCTTTTTCAAACTGAAAAGGGTTGGGCTTTCAATGACGTGTAATTTGAAAGTTTGTATAGAGTTTTTAATCCATGTTACATTTTAATGTGTAGATGTTTTAACTTTTAAAATTATTTAATTGTTTTTTAAATTTTATATTTGTGCATTGTAATGCTTTTGTATTGTTTTTAAATTGTATTATTTTAATTTTGATGTTATCCTCCTTGAGTCCCTATTTTGGGAGAAAGGCAGAATATAAGTAAATATCATCATCATCATCATCATCATCATCATCATCAGCCTGGAGAAGAGAAGGTTAAGAGGTGATATGATAGCCCTGTTTAAATATTTGAAAGGATGTCATATTGAGGAGGGAGCAAGCTTGTTTTCTGCTGCTCCAGAGAATAGGACTCGGAGCAGTGGATGCAAGCTACAGGAAAAGAGATTCCACCTGAACATTAGCAAGAACTTACTGACAGTAAGGGCGGTTCGACAGTGGAACACACTCCCTCAGAGTGTAGTGGAGTCTCCTTCCTTCGAGGCCTTTAAGCAGAGGCTGGATGGCCAACTGTTGGGGATGCTTTGATTTGGATTTCCTGCATGGCAGGGGGTTGGACTGGATGGCCCTTGCGGTCCCTTCCATTATTCTATGATTCTATGATCATCAGCATCACATTGCTCTGAAAGTGTGTGTGTATGTATGTGTGTATATGTACATGCACACATTTAATTTTTCTTATAAAATAATAAAAAAGGAAGTTAAAAGTCTTTAATATGAAGCTACACCAACATTATTATCACTTCTGTCTGCAGTTTTGAAGTCTATGTTCTTGTTTTTAATTCTCACATTTCTGACTCAGATTTTATTACTCAGGTACTGAATAAAAAGACAGCATTTATCTAAGATTTACTCAGTCCTCAGGACTTGAATAACTGCAAATTGTGCTGGAGGATTTCTATTTTTAATCATGGTAGTCTCAATTACTTAAAACCGAGATTAAATACTCGGAAGAACATAATGTGCTTTAACCATGACAAATGAGAACAACTGCTCATAAATAGTTTTAGTTTTTATTCAAGGGTTTGTCATTTACCTAAAATAGAAATTAAATACCCCAAAGAAAAATTTTAAAGCCGTAAGTTGCATGTTTACTTGGAGGTTCCAGAAAATTCAACTGTGCTTACTCCCAAGTTTACAGATCTGTACACACTTAATTGCAAAAAGATCATACTCTTTTGGGAGGTGGACCTCTGAGCAGACATGTATAGGATTTCATCATGTATTTTCTTTACAAAGCTTGTTGGTAGTCGGTTATGAAATGCTCACTTACCGATGGAGCAAAGTATTAACACTATAACCAAGATCCTGTATCTGGAGGACAGTAAAATTCTGCCAGACAAAACTCCACTCTTTCCCCTTCTCCTTGCGAGATGAACTCACCTATGCCTCCCCAATATGACCATGTAATGGCCTGGCGAGAGTGAGAAGCAGCCAACAAGCATTCGGATGTGTTCCTACAACCAGAATCATGACAATGAATTCATCCTCCAGGATGTGCGGGATTCTCCAGAGGTCCTAGAAGATGACCTTGTCATAGTGCATGCAGCTGTAAGAACATTACTGGATGCTCATTCTCTACCTCCCATGCTTCCTGAGCCACTAAATACCTGTTTTTTTTTACCTGAGAAAATACCTCTTTAGGAATCTCTAGGTCCTCCAGTGCAACTGACCATAGAATTACAGTGGAGGACCTACAAATGCTTAGAGAATGGTTCATCATGGTTCATCAATGATTAGTCATGGAATTGATTAATATGTTCTCCCTAGGAATATTTAGGTCCTCCAGCACGACTCTGTGGTCAACTTCCAGCCAAACCTGGCTCATGCTGGAGGACCTAGAGGTTCCTAGAGAGAACATATTAATCAACTCCATGACTAAATCAAATCCGCAAAAGTCAAAGCCGCAAATGTGAAAGGCCAATTGTATAAGTAAACTTCATCACTTGCTTGGAATCAGCAGCAAAAAAATCTATGTTGTAATTAAGTTCAGCCATTCTGCAATGCATTAAAAACAGAACAAAACAGCTCCCTGCATTAAAAATACTTTAATTTATAGAGGAAAAGAGTGCAAGAATGGGATCTGGCAAACTTTTGGGGATACCGAATCCCAAAGGGTGAGTGGTGTGGCACCCCTGAAACGTCCTGCTCTGCCTTTCTCAACTCTCTCATATAAACTGTCCCTCCAAGGATGATGATCCAAGCAAGACATCACCTGCTGACTCTAAGCATCAGAAGCAGAAATCTATTTAGTCCCTGTGTGTAAATGATCTCTAGTGACGACAGTGCTAACATACAAAAAGATAATGTGAAGCTTCTTTATCTCAGTCGTCTGTTCCAGCTTGCTTTCTTGTAACCATGCCCTTGCATGCGTCAGCTGTTGAGAGCATAGGTCCTCAAAGAAAAGTGAATGGTTTCCAAGCAACAGAAAAGGCTTGACAGTCCTCAGCTCTGATTGTTGCTTTCAACCCCGATAAGCCATTTCCTACGTACATTTGGCTGAGTATCAATCTCTGTAAGAGCCATTAGTATTGGGAGCAGAGCACATGTTTCAGATAGGAAAGTTGCGCAGCAGTAGAGTACTTTGAGTTGGATGCCCACATAATGATCTGATCGAGAACAAATGCAGTATTTACTGTATGCCTGGGACCACTTTTCCTTAAGGTGCAAGCTACATGCTGGTGTTACAGAGCACCCACCATGTTTGAACTAGGTAGTATGTATCTCAAAGAAGGCAAAGACACGGATAACTTTATTAAGCAAGAGAAAAGGAATTTTTTAGATAATTCTGTTGCAGTATGAGGTAAACTGCAGTTCTGTGATATTTCAGCCTGACCATTTTTAAAGCAAGAAACCCACACATTTTGAGTATGAAGAGAAAGGCGAAACTTTGGGGATTTTGAAATAGTAGCATCAGCATGGATAGTCTAGTGCATAGTGTAGACTATTATATGTGTATGTTCCTTCAAGTTGCTTGTTGACTTACGGCATTCCCATGAATTTCATAGGGTTTTCTTAGGTAAAGAATACTCAGAAGTGGTTTTGTCAGTTCCTTCCTCTGAAATATAGACTACAGCCCTGGATATTCATCGATGGTCTTCCATCCATGTGTACTGACACTGCTTAGCTTCCAAGATCAAATGGGATCTGGTGCTTTTAGGGTATATAGGCCACCATTAACATATCCTTTTCTAACTTGAGTTCTCCTTTTGGAACCCTTTCGAAAACAGTACCTAACAAAGCAAGCAAGTACATCTTTTGTCTCTTGTTTTTATTTATACGTTTAAAAATATTGGTATCGGCTACAGGCTCTACATGCAGCTCACAATGATAAAACAGCAAAGCACAATTTTAAAGCTGTCTAAAACCTTTAGATAAAAAAGATTAATACCCACCTTAGTATATTTGAAAAAGATCTTAACATAATAACCATTATAAGAACAACAGACCTATCAGTTATAGATCTGTTTTTATCTGGGTGCCTGCTATCCTGCCTTTTGGTTGCTGGCTTTAACCAGCAATCTTAAAAGCAGAATGAGCTGATCCTTTCGTTTCTTTTTAGAAAGTGATTGCAGAAGGTCCATAAGACCTTGCTTCCTGGGGCAATCAGCAATCAGTAAACTGGCTTTCTATAGATAATTGCAATGCATGTGGAAGGGGTAATACAGAAGAAGCATGTTGCCTTTAATGCATCTCAGTTTTAATGCCAGCATTGTACGTAGAAGTGGATGAATCTTTCACAATGAATATTTCAATACACCCAGGCTGTTGTCCTTTCCTTTCCTTTCATGTGCCCATTGTTTGTTCACCAATTTTCCGTAGTAGGGTGCTTGCATAAATAGGATTGGAACATAATGTGAAAAGGAGACATACACACTCCTACCATCCTTGCAACCTGCAGGCCATTAGAAGCAATCTACATTCACAAATATCACAAACAGGGTTGCATAATGGATGGGATCTTGTTGGTGACTTAAGCTCGCACATTTTGAAGAATATAAAAAGATCTCTGTGCTACGTAAGTCGCTGGACCTAATGTAAGAATTGTATCAGAGTAAGAATTAGCTAGCAATCACTGTTTGTTTTTTCAATTATGTTGTTCTTAATTTTTGTTTCCCCTTTCTCTCAAAACATTTAATCACATTGACAATGAAAGAGCTTTGCTTGGACATAGTCTCCACAAAGGACTGGCTGCATGGACCTAAGCTACATGTTTAACCCAACAAAGCTGACTCAGGTCTGATTCCTCTCTTGCCCCTCAAAGCCATTGGAAGTCTGATGCCCCGCATTTTCAAATGAAAGGTGGCCATGACATGGATGTGATGTAATGCTCTAGTGGGCTCCTCTTTCTGTCCGGAGGTCACGCCAAAGCCACACTCCATCCCTAAGCACTGGAGTGCAGCTTTGGTGCAGCTTCCGGATTCTTAGGATGCATGCATCATTTAAATAGCATACCTCCAAAGAGACCCGAAGCAGCTTTATTTTGGCAGTCTGTAACAGGCCTTAGTCCCTTTTCTTCAGAATTCATCAAAGAAACCTATGCTCCATTTTTAAAAATTGTTGCAATTAATTTTATATGGTCAATCAACTGAAAATATTCAATTGGTTGACATCCCTAATTTCAGCTCCTGTTATGGAGAGAACGTTGATATACTGTACAGTTCATGCAAGATCTGATGCAGCAAGATAGCCAGTTGGCTGAGCTACAATTAAGGAATTTCTCATCTTCCATCATCATTCTCCGTGGCCACATCACTATCACATGAGTCTCATTCTCACCACAATCACATTCTCACAACAAACATATCTCTGCAATAGCACAACTGGGGCTGTTTCTGCCCTAAACGGTCCCTTGTGGTCTCTTCAACAGTCCTCTTTAACCTGCTTCCCAGACCTATGCCCTTCCCAGAATGTCTTTCAGGTATTTTTATTTTTATTTTTATTTTTAATGCAATTTCAGAGTTGTGCTAATACAATTTAAGTAAAAAAGAAAGGAAGTAAATAGGAAAAAATAAAGAAAAACAGACTGCTTAGGAAAAATGAGGACATGTGATTGCCAATACAGTATTGGAATTGCAATGACAGCGATGTTTCACACTTGAGTTGTAATGAGACAGCAGCGCAATTGCGAGCTTATTGACTAGTTTTCCCTATCAGTGAAAAGGGACGCTTTAACAATGGCTCATAGCAAAGCAGCAATGAAACAGAGATGTCATCATGTTATTAATATTGCTAAAGGAATTTATTTACATGAATTGCTAAAGGTGCTATTCTATATATTTAATAGAGTATTTAAAGCCTCGTGTGATCATCTCCTTAGTCTGTAAATTTGCATCTTTGAGATGAGGGGGTGAAGTAGGTGCTCGCCATTAATTACAGAATAAGTAATTAATTGTAGGGTTACAAACAAGATAATGAATGTTAAGTGCATTAACAACTACAGAGTGCTCTACAAGTGCTGACAATGATTAAAATGACTTCAGATCCTGAGAAGTCTTCTGCCTTTGGTATTTTGGTCTGCATGATGCTGTCCCTCAACATGAGGGACTATCCTCAGGATTGGATTCTTTGGCTGGTATCTTGTTAGTGCCACACATAGGCATAAGTCAAACTTAAGCCTGCATATGTCCTTCTTTAGTGAATGTGAAAGTTGCTATTCCTTTCCTCTCTCCACAGCAACCAACCCTCTGCACCAATTTTCTGTAGAGCTCTGCAGCTGAAGCCCCACATGGCTATTCCATGCCTGGTGGAGAGTGTGGGGGTGAGGAATCAGAGAAGTATCTGACTGTGTCTCCATAACCAGACATGGAATATTTACATTATCTGCTGACCTCAGCAGAGGGTATAATCATTTTGTTCCTGGCTACAGGGACATTGCCAGATGCTTTTTGATCAACCTCCACTCTCCACCAGGTATGGGATGGCCAATGAGGTGAGTTTCAGTAGCTCTACAATAAGCCCAGAGGTTGGTGAATAGCCAGTAGAGCATAGTTCAACATGCCACAATGTTGAGCCATAGAGGATGGTGGCCTTTGTTGCATCCCTGATTGTCATGAAATTATCATTGGGCTAGTTGGTTATTCTTTAGGCCATGTTGTTGATGATGATGATGAGGATGATACAGTGGTACCCCGGGTTACGAAATTAATTCGTTCCGCGGTTAATTTCGTAACCCGAAATACCTTCGTAAGCCGAATTCCCATAGGCGCTAATGGAAAAATAGCTCTCTGCTGCCCTCCGGTGGCGGAAAATAGCGCCGCGGTTTTTTCGTAACCCGAAGAAACCTTCGTAAGCCGAAGCAATAAATCCCTATGGGATTTTTTCGTATCCCGAAAAATTCGTAACCCGGCGCATTCGTATCCCGGGGTACCACTGTAATTTTAATCTGCACTGAATGATAAGTGAGAAAGATGAAGGTGGCTGATTTGTCATTGCGCATATTGCCGTATGTAATGGTTTGTTCCTTATTCCTGATTTCTTCATGATCTGTGAAGCTTTCCACTAAAGGACTTCTATTGGTGAAATTTCTTTCCTCTGACTATGGCCTGTTACAGACAGGCCAAAATAAAGCTGCTTCGAGTCACTTTGGAGGTATGGTATTTCAATGATGCATGAGTCCTAAGAGTCCAAAAGCCACACCAAAGCTGCACTCCAGTCCTTAGGACCAGAGCGTGGTTTGGTGCAGCGTTTGGACTCTTAGGATGCATGCATCATTGAAATACCATACCTCCAAAGTGACTCGAAGCAGCTTTATTTTGGCCTGTCTGTAACAGGCCATTGTATGATTTATTTAGTTACAGTACTATGTAAAAATATTCCCTTGATTTTTTTTCCAGCTCTTTCATGTTGCTGGCGGCATATCAGTGCAATTCTCCTTGCTTTTGTCATTACCGGGAGCTTGTTTACATGTCAAAGAGCATATGCTCAGCTTGATGTGGAGTTGTTAACTCTGGTCCAATTATTTTCTTAAGCAAGAATTCTAGGGTGTGTCAACCACATTGTCTTGCTCTTTAATCACACTGTGTACTGTGAATATTGATTATCTCTTGATGCAAAATATAACTGTTGTTGAGATAGTGGCTATTTATTCTCAGGTGTAACATAAGCAGCCTCTTGCTACAACCATGATATCATTCACTCCCAGACATACATTCAATGTCTTTTTCCACTGGACTTTAAAATAAGAATTAATGTGCTCATCATCTTTTTCTTAGGAACACAGATTCTGTGTAACTGTAAAGTCTAAACAGCTCATGCAGGGCTGGATTAACCATTAAGCAAAATAAGCACATGTTTAGGGCATGAAGGGAATGGGGATACCACAGAAAAATGTAAAAATAAGATTCAGTCATGCTGAACTTTATGAAATACAGTGGGCCCTTGGTATCTACTGGGGTTTGGTTCCAGGACACCTCTCCCTCCCTCCCCATGGATGCCAAAATCCATCTTGGAGGTCTTCAAACGGAGGCTGGATGGCCATCTGTCAGCGATGCTTTGATCTGGATTTCCTGCATGGCAGGGGGTTGGACTGGATGGCCCTTGCAGTCTCTTCCAACTCTATGATTCTATGATTCTATATATGATGAAATCCCATTATATGCAATGGCATAGTGAAATTTTGTCCCTTATATAAAATAGAAAAATCAGGGCTTGCTTTCTGGAATTTTTGTCTCTCTCTCTCTTTTTTAACATTTTCAAGCTGTGGATAATTAAATCTTTGGATAAAGAGTCTATGGATATGAAAGGCCGGCTATAGTTGTAGAAGACAATATTGAGTATGCCTTTCCAGATGTAGATATTTGTTTCCACATATTTTTAACATTAATGATCACAAATTGCTCAGATGAGCACTTCTCAGTTGAAATATGTTAAAAACCTCAACAGAACAACAACAAAACAAGGTAGGCTGGATGTCTCATCTCTGCTTATTTCTAAGTATAGAAACAGGTGCGTTAATTTTGGGGATCTGATCAAAGACTGCAGTTAGAAAAACAGGAGAACACTTTTCAAATACAGTCAGCCCTCCCTAACCGTGTGCTTGCCATCCATGGATTTTAGCACCCGCAGATGGCCCTGCCCCATTCACCCCAGTGGCAGCGCATGCCTGGCAGCTACATGCCTGGCAGCTACACCATCATGGCCACATGCATGGCACATCCCCATGAAAACCAATTAAACTTGAGGTGCCACGGTTTTTGGCATCCATGGGGGGGGGGGTCCATAATGGGAACCCCATGGATACAAAGGACCAACTGTATAAA
Source organism: Sceloporus undulatus (assembly GCF_019175285.1). Classification (NCBI taxonomy): domain Eukaryota; kingdom Metazoa; phylum Chordata; class Lepidosauria; order Squamata; family Phrynosomatidae; genus Sceloporus; species Sceloporus undulatus. The sequence goes on along the minus strand of NC_056522.1, from coordinate 165,688,666 downwards.
TAAAGTGGAAGTATCCAAAAAATAAACATTATTTTCCATCTTACTGTAGGTTTTGGTTAATTTTGAAAAATAAAATTTTATTTTATGGTTTATTATTGTTTATTCTTTGAATTAGATTTATAGGGGGGATCAAAATCTTTTAAGTGTTTAGGGCCTGTAAAGGTCTTATTCTGTCCCTGATTTCATGATGGCAACAGGTACATTTGCCAAGCTGTGAACTATTCTGATTGCTAATTGTATGAAGTCCTGCATGCTCCTTACCTTAAAAATATTTAGTCATTCTTGGTTTTCATAGCTGAAATAGTTTTCATAACCATTTTATACATTTTTCTAATATATATATATATATTCCCAAGATATTTTAAGCATCTTGTGTCAAATGCAAATGCCAAGTAAGCTATAAGTGGGTCAAGCTCTGCTAAGTTTGTGATCTGTGGCAATTCAGATTTTGCTTCTATGTAATGGCCCTCAAGCACTGTGCCAACAAATAGTCTTCTAACAAGTGTCCTTTTTTCCCTTTTCAGATGGTATGGGGAACTTACCAACTGTACTTTCCTGATAGCTGCAAAACTGAACTGTTACTGGCCAAACCAGCTGGTGGATGAGTTCTTCGTAGCAATTCATAGGCACTACTTCAAAAGCTGCCCTGTCTCAGGAAGGTCTTTGAGAGATCCTCCTAACTCCATTTTGTGCCCTTTTATTGTGGTACCCATTTTTGTCACTCTGCTCATGACAGCCCTGGTAGTGTGGCGAAGCAAACGCAGTGAAGGCATTGTTTAAACATCTTCTGCACTTGGAGCACCAGGGCAAGGTCTGCATCCATCTGCAAAGAAGTATCCCCAAAGTCTTCAGATTCAGGAAACTGGGGCACTGGAACTGGACACCAGGCGATCTGCACTGAGGAACAAATTTTGTTACTCCTTCTGTGGAGATGCAAATGTATATATATGAAGACAGTATTTCCACACACTGTTGAGTGGTAGAGCACATCTCGATCTGCAGCGGAAAAGGCAATAACCATCAACATTCTCTGGATAATAACTGTATCATGAAAGCTAAGAAAAAGCACCCGGGACTAAAACATTTTTCTAGTTATCTGAAGCCCTCTGATACTCTCATGATTTAATCATACGGGAGGAACGTCTTCTCCAGGTCCTCTATTTCCAGCCTTCAAATTTCCTTTCCCGCTGGGTTACCTCTGGTTATCTCTCAGTGCCCTTGTGTTTCTCTTTGGTCATTACCTTGCCATACACACTTCCCTGGGGACAGTGGACTATTCTTTGGGTTGGGTAATTTATAAATAAAAAACCCTGGTGGATTTACCCACAGATCTAAACTTGGTTGCAAATCCCAATCACAGTAAATCTATTGACTCAATGAAAATGCACAGATTGTTTCCATTGATATATATATTTATTCCAACTATATACTTTAGTTGGTATTAAAAGCTCTGCACTCTTTAGAAGCATGCCCCTGGTCCATTTTATGATACTGAAAAGTAACTGAGGCTGCACAGCAGCTCAATAATTTGTTTTTATAAATTGCATGCATGTGACAATATGCATTTTAGCATTATTTTGTTAAAGAAGGAACGAAGAGGGATTGCCATCCTAAGAGATTAGCAGAGCAATAATTGGAATGAAGAACTTGCCAGATATTTGCCTAAATGAGCAAACAGTATTTAATGTGAATGAAAAACTAACTTTCAAAGCGTATGGGTGTGGAGGGGCTGGAAGAAATGGAGTACTAATAAGGATATGTTCAGGGTGTGCTGTAGAAATTATTTGTACCAGATTGTAAATCACACGAAACCAGTCAAACAGTCATTGGCCCCATACAGACAGGCCAAAATAAAGCTGCTTCGGGTCTCCTTGGAGGTATGCTGTTTAAATGATGCATGGGTCCTAAGAGTCCAGAGGTTGCGCCAAAGCCACACTCCATTCCTAAGTACTGGAGTGCAGCTTTGGTGCAGCTTCCGGATTCTTAGTATACATGCATCATTTAAACAGCATACCTCCAAAAGACCCAAAGCAGCTTTATTTTGGCCTGTCTGTATGGGGCCATTGACTGGCTGACAAAGGAGTAGGGAAGGAAGAACTAGTACATTGCTGTGTATATATTTTGCCAGTAATTAACCACATAATGTATTTTTGTGAGAGACTATTCTATAGAAATATTTTAAATTAAAACATAATTTAGCTTTGAGAAATTGGAGTTGACTGTCTCTGAATTCCAGTGATTTATTAGTAATAAAATGCCTGGCTTTGGTCTAGCATTAGTTAAGCAAATGGCTGGTGAAGTTTGGTGAAAATCCCTATCAACAGAGCTCTTGCACAAAGTAGTAGTGGGTCATAGCTGTGAAGTGATGCTCACACACAGAAAAGCATCCCTTTCATCTCCTTTTGAGTGCATGATTGTAGAAGAGACAGAATGAAATCAAATGTCACATTACAATTTGTATTGCTTTTTAAAAATAGCTGGATTCTGGTCTGGTTTCTAAAAAAAGTCTTGCTGTTGCTGTAGCAACAAATGCCAACTAATATTTAATATTAAAATGCAACCAAACATAGAAGGTGCTGGAAAAGCAAAACTGCTTTGAATAGTGTTCATTTTTTTAAAAAAGTTTCACTACCATATATACCCGAGTATAAGTCCACCTCATGTATAAGTCGAGGGCAGATTTTGGTGCCAAAGTTATGGATTTTGCTATGACCCGTGGATAAGTCGAGGTTAAAATTTAAGGGCACATAGCAGAGGATCTAAAGCAATGGTCTCCAAACTGTGCTCTTTAAGGGATTTTAGACTTCAGCTCCCAGAATCTCAGACTATTGGCCAACATGGCTGAGGCTTCTGGGAGCTGATGCCCAAAATCTCTTAAAGGTCACAGTTTGGGGACTGCTTACCTAAAGGATGAAGCAAAGCAAAACAATGTCAAAGAACTTACAAAATTGCAGCAGACATAACTCTTTGTGCTTACTCTTAAGGCTGGATGGATGAGAGAGTTGAGGAGGGGGTCTGTGCTTCCCATATTATACTCTTGCTTTTCACCAGGAGATGGTTCCTTCTTTTAAATAAGAGTCAAAATCCAGTACTTACATTGTCCCATGGATACGTTGACTCAGGGTTTTGGGGTCAGTTTTTTTACCTAAACTTCTAAACTTACACATGAGTATATATAGTATATTATTTACCCCCTTCATGTGAGCAATTACAGACTGTGCACTCCCCTGGCGAAATGTAACATGTGCACCAATCTCAAACCTTCCAGGCTATGCACTGTCATGGGGAAAAGTAATGTGTGAATCAAGAAGTAAGAGATACAGGCCACAGTCCATTAACATGGTCATGGAGAGTGCATTCTGCCAATGTTTTTTCATCAGCAGCAGTTGAGGCCAAGGGAGACTGTATACCCTGCTTATACTTTCTTCTGCTGCTTTTGCTAGTACAGAACAACAGCTGGGCGGAGAGTGTTTGTGTGTGCAACTGTTTCTTTGACCATTGAACAAGGGCAGGGATAAAGGAGCTGCCCATGTCTCCAATATATGACTGCTCCTTCATTCCTGGATGTTCAAGGGCAGGAAAAAATGTTATTGGATGCACCCTGGCCCAACTGGCAACCAGGAAGATGGAAATATGTCCTCCAGTCCCCCCAGCTGTTGTTATACACTGAAGGTGGGGGATGTTGTGGAAAGATGAAACAGGTATGGTTTCCCACTCCTATCTCTTTAAACTGAGAGATTTAGTGTTTTTGCTGTTTGTCATCTACTCTGTATCTGTTTGGAGGTCCCTTCTGGAGAAAAGTGACCAGTGGGGTGCCACAGGTTTTTGTCCAGGCTCTCTGTTAGCCTTTTAGGCTATTTGTTATGCGCAGTCATAGATATACACACATACACACTCCTCTAAGGGAGAAACATAGATTTTTCAATGTCCAGGCAAATTACCTTCATTACTTCATATTATGTGTAAGGCAGCATACATTCATTACATTACAGTGTATGGTAAGTAAGATGTTACACTTTCATAAGAACTGAACCTTTATTTCTTATGCTTTTTCTTAACAGGCATCTCTGTTTTACACATAGAGGAACATTACCACCTTAAACAATAACCTATATACCCTCTGTGTTGGAACAGGTATCCATGGGAGATAATATCCGTGGGCATTGCAATATCTAACATAATCCATTGAACTCACAATGGGAAATATCTGTTTAGCTAGATCTTGCCAGCATTGTCTGAATAGTTATCTGCTAGGAACAGCATTATCAGCATTATCAGTGGTCTTCATACAGTTTTCCTCCCTTCTATCTCCTTCTAGCCTGTTTATCTTTATTAGCATCCACTTGGCCAATCATATAAGAGATGTTCACAGGTCCCCATTTGTATTAACAGTTATTCTCTTCCTATCAATAATTTTAGAGGTGACATAACATACTGGGGCCTCTTGGCTGCCTTCCATCCTATTACATCATGTTCCTTTAACATGGCAACTGTGTTGGATTCATTATAGCTCAATTCAATGTTCCTTCACTATCTTTTTATTTATAGTTCAGTTGGCTTTATACCCAGAATTAGCCGATGAATCACAAATGCAGGTGTAGGCCGTAAATAAAGTACATAATTCAACTATGTGTAGTTGTTTATATGCACATATAATAGAAAAGCTTACATTAACACCACTTGGTGCAACATATATGAACTTAGAAAAAACAACAATTGTGTAATATACAGTAATTAAACACAAGGCTAAGGTCCAAACATAGAATTACAGCCAATTCAAGTGTGACGGTGACAAACATATTAACAAAGGGGTCCTTCACAATGTTGAAAGTAAAAGTAGCAAACAGCAGAAGGGAATACTTCACACTTGTTGAAAATGAAATGTGATCAGACAGCAGTTCACAATTGTAAAAAAATAAACTTGGCAGAGAGCAAAAAATGTTAGCTGACAGCAGAGGACAGAGCATCCCAGGTAGTTACCTTTTCCATTTTGCCAAAAGATAAGCTTCTTCAGCTATGCAGCCAAAATTCAAAGCAATGTACGAAACACTAATTATGATGCCTATAGCTCACTGACACGAGATTCTTACAAACCAAATGGCAGGAGAATAAATATGTAAGGACACAGTTTAAGGTAGAACTCTTGCCCTGAGATTCCTCTCTCTTGCCCTGAGAGCTGGAGAAAATTTTCCTTGCCCCGAGATCTGGGAACCCTAATGAATGAAGCCGGATTGGTCAATAGTTGTGATATGGCCAGAAGATGGCAGCCAGCTTTTCAGGTCAAGAGCGTGCCTGTGACGAGTGCTTTGGACAGATCCTGATGGACACAAGAGAGTGAACACAAGGCAAACATCACTCCGGCCGGTCAGAAGAGAGCCTGCCTCCTAGATTCTGTGGTCTCATCCTGATGTTTTCACATTTTCCCCCTGGAGTGCCTGGGAAGTTAACTTCTGACAAAACCCCTGAGACCTGACACGCTGCAACCCTGCTCATATATCCAACTGCTATCGTTTTGTCTGATTGCGATTTTTGCATGTTCTCATAAGCAAAATTCTGTTTCCAACAGGCTTCTCTCTCCAGGGGTTTATCTCTCCCAGGCTCTCAACTTCCAGCTGAGAATGTCCTCTGTTATTGATTAAAAACTTTTAAAATATCTGAGCATGATGAGTGTTTTAATTTTCCTCGGCCATCAACACCTGAGCAATCCAGAGTCACTGGAGCATATCAGAGAGAGGGGCACCTTTGAAAGAATCTTGGCTGGAAATAAAACAGGCCTATATTTTAGCTGACATCTTGACTCCTCTGCAAATTATGCTGTTAATCTGCAAGACAGCCTAGTGCTATGGATGTTCTGCTGCCCCATCAAAATGAAATGAGACTGGTTTTCCTTATCAGATGTGATTCACTGGCACTGTCTTTGACTTGCGGTTGCCCTGTGTTTACATTAGGTGCTGTTTTTGCTGGCAGTGGACCATGGGCCCAGCACTGGAACTATCAAGGGAAGTGCCCTTGCTGTGTATCCCTGGTACCGCTCAGCATGAAAACTGATTTGATTTATGTGAGAACATGTGCAAATACATTCATAGTGCAGCAGAATGGAGAAGGGGAAGAAATATATTCTGTACCTTTCACAACAGCTTGATGTGAACAAATTAAGATCTGGTAATTTGCAGAGTCAAATTGACAGGCAAAGGCACATACATATGCATAATACAGTGGGCCCTTGGTATCCACTGCGGTTTGGTTCCAGGACCCCCCATGGATACTAAAATCTGTGGATACTCAAATCCATTATATTCAACGGATAGTGATATGGTGACCTTTATATAAATGGCAAAATCAAGGTTTGCTTTTTGGAAGTTACAGAGGGGGTGTGTGTGTGTGTGGATGCTACAATCTGTGGATAAAGAATCCATGGATGAAGAAGGCCAACTGTACTTACCTTGCTGTTAAAAGTACAAACCAAGCTCAGTTCCCAAGCTTCCAGTCAGTAACCCTGTGAAGTTACCTTTGTTTCCCTTACCGCTTCTACTACTTTTACTGCAATGTGATAAAAATCTACAATTCACGATGAATCACTACATACCATTCAACATAGAAGTACTCTAGAGGAGGTATGAGAAAAATGTGGTGTAGTGATTTCTTGCCCCCTACACTCTCAGTGGTTCAAACCCACTGCAATGAGTCCCCCATTACCTTTAAATTCTCCAAAAACAATTGTCCAGAAATATTAACGGAAGTGATATGGTGCGACTTCCAAACATGTTGCTGTGCAGGTGTTGACTTCTGGGTGGTACAAGTTGAAGAATGCCCACTGCCCTCTCTGCGCTTGGCCATCCCTGTTGTAAAAGTACCAATCACACACTAGTGTTGTAGAAACACAAATTATCTCTCTATAGGTTGGGAACATTAGCTCTCCAGATAGTTCCCATAATTTCTTACGACTAACCATATTGCCTAGGCTTTGTGATTTAGCTGAAATCTAAAATGGGGAAGTTCAATCTTTCCCAGCTCTAGATCCATGGAGGGATGACTAACAATATTGCAATAATACAGTACAGAACAGAGAGGCTCACACACCATTTCAGAAGGAACTGAACTGAAACTTTGTGAAGTTGAAGGCTTTCATGGCCGGCATCCATAGTTTTTGGGGGCTATGTGGCCATGTTCTAGAAGAGTTTATTCCTGAATAAACTCTTCTAGAACATGGCCACATAGCCCGAAAAACCCACAAAAAACTATGAACTGAAACTTTGCTTGGCAACACAAAAATGCAAAGCCACTCCAGTGCAATGACTGGTTGGCATAATTCCCTCTAGTTTTCCTATACTGAAAGACTTAGGTCCAATCCACACTGCAAAAATAATCCATCTTGAGATGACTTTAACTGCCCTGGCTCAATGCTAGGGAATTCTGGGAACTAGTTTTGTGAGATGTTAGCCTTCTCTGTCAAGGAGCTCTGGTACCACGATAAACTACATTTCCCAGGATTCCCTACCACTTATTGTTATTGGATCTTATTCTAGCACTTATTCATATTGCACCTTATTCTTCAAGTTCCTAGATGTATTGTTTTCTTTCTTTATTAAAGGCCAGATCAGCGATCTTGATGGCTTCCATTTCAGTAAATGCATATTGGGTTTCAGTTTGAATTTTAAAGGTGCTATTGCTGGTACTGCACCATATGCCCAAATAGGTGATACTGTACTTTTTAGTCTTTAACGACATTTTGCTGTATTCATTCTACACGACAGACCTAGAAAAGAAAATGACATTTCTCTCTCACAAGTTTTGGGCCTATGTAACCCTATCCCACCCAAACTTTAGACTTGTACTTCTTCCTACAAGCCCCTGCCTAAACTTTAAGTAGATAATCCCAAACAGCAGCAGGTAACACAAGGATACAAACTCAGTGAGGTGACCCTGCTGCAAATCCACATGCCCTGTGCTATCTATGCTAGCAATGCCATTGCAGGACTAACTATGTATTCCACAACATTGGGGGGGGTCATTCACTTGCTAATGTGATTTATACTATCTTCTGTTTGTACAGTGGACCCTTGGTATCTGCTGGGGTTTGGTTCCAAGGCCCCTGTAAGCACCAAAATCTGTGGATGTCCAAGTTCCATTAAATATAATGGCTAGTACAATGGTGTCTCTTATATAGAATGGCTAAATCAAAGTTTGCTTTTTGGAATTTTTATATGTTTGGAATGTTCTCAATCTGTGGATGGTTGAATCTGTGGATAAGAAATCCATTGGTACAAAAGGTTGACTGTACTGCTGTTCTGTGTGAGACAAAAATAGGCCAATTTGTATGAATCAGAAATCTGACATCAGAAATAGCAGAACTCAAAAATCAATGGCAGAACACCTCAACCTCCCAGGCCATACCGACACAGGCCTTAGAAGGTGGGGGATTGCCACAAGGACCTTACTTTGGGATATTGCACCAGAGATTGCTCATGAGAGTGGGTGGGAATGTTGGTCAGCTGCTTCCCAGTCAACAAGGGAACTCAGGCTAAAATAAAGGTCACTTTGGAGGGATGCTGTTTAAATGATGCATGCATCCTAAGAGTCCGGAAGCCACACCAAACCCACTCTCCAGTCCTGATTTCAAAGCTGAATTGCCTTTTCTGGAGGCTACTAAGAAAAAAAAGGGTGCTCCAGGGACAATGGTGACATTGAGGTTTCCCATGGGAAGGGGTGAGACTGTGGGCCCAGAGCTACACTTTGCTCAGCCTGAAACTCAGTGTGGCCAATTTGAAATATTGTATATGAAGCTGAACAGACTTGTAACTAAAGTTTGATTTGAAAGGGAGATATGGTATTATGACCTCTCTGTTGGCTGGAAGTCCCACTTTTGGAAAAAGAGAATTTTAAAACATGAAATAGTGCAGGTGGTCCTGTAACCCACTGAAAATGCTTCTGGAGGAAGCATTTCTTTCTTTCTTTCTTTCTTTAGAAAAAGGCAACCCAGGGAAGTCTGGAGGAGTTGGAACTAGACAGTGATCAGTTTTTTCCAATGCAGAATCTGTAGCAAAGTAATTGCAACAAGAACAACAATAATAATTGAAATAAAATTTTAAAAGCTATTATTTCAACCTTAAGGCAATTGTTACGCTGTGAAAATCCATCAATTGATTTACAAAAGGTTGAATGGCTCCCCCCCAAAGAGCTTATGAGAGAGTACTACTAACTTTCAATAGATATACGATTCCAGATATGATGTTTAAAACGAAGCCTTTTTTTTTAGTATCTTTGCAATTCTACCAACATGAAGGCAATACTTGTTATCAGATATAAGTTTAGTCCCCCATTGGACAAGCACTTGAGGGGCAGAATCCTGCTCATGATATACAGTTGTGTAAATGTGGCTTATTTGACAGTTGGATGCCTCCAAGTGATTTCCAACTTATGGTGACCATAAGGTTTTCTTGGCAGATTTTTTCTGAGGCTGAGAGAGTGTGACTTGCCCAAGGTCACCCAATGAGGGTAGGTTTCGAACCCTGGTCTCCAGAGTCCTAGTCCAACACTCAACCATGCTGGATCCTAGAATCTATTTTAGCCACAGCCAAAACAAAGAAGAAGTCAATTCTGCATAAGGTCACTGAAGATTTCTCTCCTTAGTGACTCCAGTCATCTGTTATAGAAGGCTCAAAAAGACAACTGTAGAATATCACTGTTACATCCATTTTCTGTTTCCTGGCAGCTGAACTGATGAAGACTGTTCCTGACCACTAAGTTAATTTTTTAAATGAGTTCCACTTTTTACATTGGTGGGAAAGTCAATACCAGTAAGCAATTAAATGTTTATTCTAGTTTTATTGGGTTTGGGTGAACACTGGGAAATCAGAGCAACTTGTTCCAGTGCCCGGGTACAGGGCTAAACCTTTGACATGCAAGTATTCCCATAAAGGTGATTGCTTAACCAGATTTTTGGCTTGGGGAAGCTCAGTAAGGACTTGCCAAAGTCAACACTTTCTCCATTCACTGCAGCTCAAAGTTGGCAGGTTAGGACAGCTGATAAGACTTGGATGTTAGAGATTATGCCATTGTAGCCTAAAAGCAGATTCAGAGTGAGAAGTCTGATTTCAGTTGCTATAAGTCTGTTATCACAGTACAGATATTTTCTGCTGGTTGTTGTTTGCATGTTGACTGCAGCAGGCATTAATATAACTGTATGGGGATAGAAGATAATATTAGATCAAAATACAATCATGATTTTTAAATATATATATTTAATAATGAAGAAACTTGTGAGCTTAACACCAGAGTTAAACTTACCTAATGTAGATCCACATGCCACTGAATCAGAAAATGTGAAGTTAAGACTGAAATGCTTAATTTAATGGGTAATTTAATTTGGACTCCACACCTTTCGGCATTTTAAGAGTTGTTCTCTTTTAGAAAAGCTGGCTTTCCCTCAGTTCTTCCTTATTGAGAGTCATAAACTATCATGTTTGCTATCTTCAGCTGTAGGAGCTACATATAGTAATTTGATGCAGGCTCTGATACAGCTGCAGCATTTCCTCAAGTGTTATAGGTTTATTTAACTTGAAAAGAGTTTACTGTATATTTCCTTGAGCCATAGGACTAGAAACGGCATAAAGGACCCCTTGTTTTGCAATGTGCCATTATAATTCAGCAACAGTAGACAAGAAAGAACCAGGTGCCCAGCTCACTAGAGGTTTCTATACAGATCTGTGACTTACTGAAAGATAAGTACCTTCTGAATACTGCTTTTATGTCAGAGTTAAGAGCAGTGGCAGCTAGAGGCTTCCATGTCAATGATTCGGTGAATCCATGCTGGGTTTTAGATAACATTAAAGGAGATTTCCAAAATGCTAAACCCATTTGGGGGACATAGTCCAGCATCTTTAGTCTGAATCTGGAGTTCATTCACTGCCACCAGTCACTGGTGGACTAGAGCTTTAGGAAGGAAGGAAGGAAGGAAGGAGTCAAAAAAAGAAGGGAAGATTTCGGTGTCAGTCTAGAGAAAAACACTGATTTCCCAGTTCCTCATCTTTCTCTTTCAAGATACAATGAAGAAGGTTTAAATTGCTCCTTTTTCGTAGAATAAAATGGGAGAACCTTCCCTTCTCTCCTTAACTCAAAGGCATTCCCTTCCCATGCAAAGAGCTACTGGTTTCCTCCTCTCTCTGGATGATGGGGTGGTCACAGTTCACTCATTTAGTGTAGGCTCATGATTAATAACATTTGTCCGTCAAATTGTGAGTTACAAATTAGATCCTGATGCTTTAAAACAAATTTAACTCCTTTCCATCTAAAACAGTTTTGAGTTGCTTAAACAGGAGAGCAATAGTTGTAGGCTGCTGCTAGGCACTTAATCAATGCAGTGTCCTGTTGTAAGAGCCGCAGAAGTTCAAGTTTGACCTAGGTCTATTTCCAGTTATTCCCCCTTATTCTTGCTTTTGTCTGTCAAAGAGAAGCTATTTTTTAAACGAATTCTGACATATGTCGGAAGGATGGTTACTTCATAGATAACATCTATAATGGAAATGCTTCTAGATGCTGTCAGAAGGTGGGGAGACATGTTCTTTTTTGAAGCACCCATAACAAACTGTACACATCTACATGCATGCATTTATAGATAAATTTATAGATAAACTTAAGAAATTCCTCTGTATATCAAACTGAGAGATATACAGATACAAAGAGCAAACTCAGGTTTGGAGTTATGGTGGCAATGTAACTGCAATGAGCAAAATTCATACCCCACGCTCAGAGGAATTGGGAAAGGGCTCAAAATAGCCCAGTGAGGAGGGAGCTTGCTCAGGGAACATATTGAATGTTAATGAGAGGAAGACCCGGAAAGAGAGAGAAAGGAAAGGAAAAACCTGAAAGGTGACATGGCAGGCTGGTACATCACAATTCGTGCTCACATGAAAGCGGCCTACATCTGCATTCATGTAGTCTGGAGAGGGACCAAGTTTTTTGTGTGGATGTTGCCTTCCAGAACTCCCCTAACTCCCTAAGCCATTTGACAGCAAAGACCACACAGTTGTAATGCTTTGATTCCACTTTAACTGCCATGGTAACATCCTAGGGAATCCTGGGATATTGGCATTTGCAGGAAGGGCTTAGCTCTCATGCATTCACTAAAGAAGGTTACTTGTGGTTAACATGGCATGCATTGTCGCAGGATATAGAAATGCGGAATCTGCATTTTGCCTGTTCTGAACTGAGGGCCAACAAATTTCACTGTGTGACTCTGTGTTCTAATATTGCAAAAGGGGAAGAAACGTTTCCATTGTCTCCCCCATATAAACCTCTGTGTTGTGTCCTGCCTAGCTAGGCTTTAGCCTTACCTCAAAGGCTTTAGTCTATCCTCACAGTGAAGATGTTCCAGATTCCTGGGGAAAAAAATGGTTTTCCTTTTCTACATCTAATTTTAAACATGTTTTAGGATCACTTTGTAAAGTCAGCAAAGAAATTGTGTATGTTGTGTGCTTTTAAGTCGTTTCTGACTTATGGAGACTTGAAGATGAACCTATCACAGGGTTTTCTTGGCAAGATTTGTTCAGAAGAGGTTTGCCATTGCTTTCCTCTGAGGCTGAGAACATGTGACTTGCCCAAGGCCACCCAGTGGGTTTCATGGCCAAGTGGGCATTGAAGCCAGATCTCCAGATTCATAGTTCAAACTACTATATCATGCTGGGCCTCCGTAGAAAATAAATTCTACAATTAAAAATCCACCCCCAACCAAATGCAGCACAGTGTTGCCAATCTGGTGACTTTCACACCAAAATGGGTACTTTTCAGAGCCTTTGGTGTGATTTTGGTGATTGGTTTTAATGGTAATTTTGAGTGTTGAAATAAGTATTTGGTGAGATATGGGGGGGATTTGGTGAGTTTTGGCCAAACGTTTGGGGAATTATCTTCAAGGCTTGTTGGCAACACTGAAAGTGGTCCTTTCACAGAAGGAGGATGTTAAAAGATACTTTGCCAAATCTTCAACTCATCCACAGACAGAACCTTCTTCACTGGTATATATAATGAACAGTGAGGATACAATTCCAAGCACAATGTTTCGTCCATCCTGACCAGTTGTGATGTCCAATGAAAGTCAGCATGGCTGAAATAGTATGTGGTGCTTAAAATACAGCTGCCACCCCATAGTAAGGCACTGATAGTTTCATTTTCACTCTGTAAAGAAAGCTTATGGGCAGCTGTTAAGTATTATTGTTAAAGTATATAGCGCTGAAAGTTTTGCACACTGCTTTACATGATAAGTATTCAAATAGCAACCCCTACCAGGCTGTAATTTCTAGTATTCTCCCCAGAGCCATTGGTTCAGAGCAGTTTAGGGAGGGGAGGCAAGGATAAGAACCAACCACAGCAGAATTTTGTTTTGTGTGTGAATAAAGTAGAGAAGATCTGAAGTGGCTTATCTCCAAATATTGTTCAGATAATCCCCCATCCCATAAAGACTAAGTATAAGGCAGCAAGCATATTTGTTTAAACAAATCTTGCCATTTCTAAAAAGGTTAACGTTGAATTGTATAGTCATAGAAGCTCTTGTGAGTAAGACTGTTTTCTAGCCAGGCATGTCCCATGAAGGAGACAGTGTGGTGTAGTAGTTTGACTCCTACTCTTAAACATCTTAATCCTAATCACACAAGAGATGTTCCACCTTCTTGAGAAATTTGTTTTTTTGCATCTTCTTAAAACATTTATTAGGAGATGTCCTCTGAAGGTTCTGGGCCTCCAGGAAAAAGATTTGAGTGCTGGAGTAGGATTCCTGGAGACCAGTGTCTGAATCCCACTTGGTCAAACAAACTGGCTGGGTGGCCTTGGTTAAGTCACACTTTCTTGGTCTTAGCGGAAGACAGTGACAAACCTCCTCTAAAGAAATCGTGCCAAGAAAACCCTAAAATAGGGTTACCCTAAGTGGGAGACAACAGCAATGTGCCATGAACACATCTATAGAGCAAAATGACTAATTGATATGGTAAAATCTGGGAGCCCTGCCTGCAGAAAGCTCCTCAAGTTAAATCTTAAAGCGTTCCAATTTTACATGTCAAGTAATACAGTAGTGCTGGAGAATACGGTGGGTGGGGGAATCCTGTCAAGACACTGGAAAGCTTATAGCAGGGATAGTGCTAGGCTAGATGAAGCACTTTTCTGACTCAGTGTGTGCCGCAGCTTCATATATTAATAATGGCTGTGTTAAGGCATCCATTCTTTGTTAATGGCCTCTTACTCTTACGCCCCTTTTAATTAACCGTTTTGATTTGTGATCAGCCTAAATGGCATTTAGGAATGTTACTGCGGCTGTACAGCTAATTAGCAGAGAAAACAGAGGGAAAGCTTTGGGCATTTTAATCTCGGTTTGAGAAGAACAAAGCCAGTAAAAGATCAACAACTTTACAAAACATTCATCTGAAATACATGTGGCTTCTGGCTAGGAAGTGGCATCCACATTTAAAAAAAATCTAACAGGTCTTGTCAGCCTTCCGAAACAACAAAAACATCATGTGTAAACACCTGCATCAGGAGCACACCTGTGTATTTTATTTGAACACATCCATTTAGCTTTCATGGTAATTTTTTGGACACATTAAATTGCGTTATATGGGTCCAATACACACTGCAGAAATCGAGTTTGAGCCTGCTTTAACTGCCCTGGCTCAATGCTAAGGAATTCTGGGAGCTATAGTTTTATGGGACATTTAGCCTTCTCTGTCAGAGAGCTCTGTGCCACAACAAACTACAGTTCCCAGAATTCCCTAGCACTGGGCCAAGGCAGTTAAAGTGTTCTCAGACTGGATTGTTTCTGCAGTGTGTGTTGCACCATGGTATCAAAGCTGTGATCCATCCAGCCCAGTACCAGCTACTCCAGATGTGGGGAAGATGTGGTCCTCCTGATGTTGATCAGCCACTCTCATGATGCCTCACCATTGGCTGTGATGGCTAGGGATGAAGCGAGCTGCGGTCCAGCAACATCTGAAAGGCCACATGTCTTGAAGCCCTATACTATTCTAACTGTCTCTGTACTGTGTGACTTCAAGTAGTTTCCAACTTATGGAGACACCAAGGCAAACCTATCATGGGGTTGTCTTGGCAGGATTTGTTCAGAGGAGGTTTACCGAAGGAGATCCATCATATCACCACCCTTGATACTATACCTTTAAAAAGACTGTCAAGATGGATCTCTTCCAGCAGACATTCCCAGACTGACCTCCCATTAAAGGATAGCCCCATCTGCCCCAAAAGTGTCTTACTCCTACCCGCTTGTTTTAAAATTATCTTAATTGTTTTAACTATGTTAATTGTCATTTGACTGTTATTATCATGTTGATGGTGGAGGGTTAACTGTATTATGTATTTTTATGTTTTACTGTAACCCACCTCAATCCATAGGGTGAGGTGGGATGATGATGATGATAATAATAATAATAATAATAATAATAATAATAATAATAATAATAATAATAGCCTCCCACTGAGGCTGAGAGCATATGCTTTGCCCAAGGTCACCCAGTGGGTTTCATGGCTGAATGGGAATTGAACCCGGGGTCTCCAAGAGTCATAGTCCAGTGCTGAAACCACTACAACACACTGGCTCTCACTATTCCTGCTATTTGTTTATTTTTTATATTTATGAATGCATATATACATGCATGCAATTTTTAGCCCAGATCGTCAGCAAAAATAGCAATAGCAAGTACATTTCTATACCACTTATCAGTGCACTGAAGTACTCTCTAAGTACAGTAGCTTACAATGTGTAAGCTAGTTGCTGGGTACTCTTTTTTGTGACCTACGGAAGGATGCAAGGCTAAGATGACCCTGAACCCCTAGCTGGTATTGAACTCACAACCTTGTGGTTTATGAGTGAGTGGCCTGCAGTATAGGCATTTAAAAGAGTTTATAGTTATTCCTAAAGTACAACAGGTTAACAGTATGTGTTGAAACTTATAGGCTTGTGTTTTTGTCCATAGCTCTTGATTTCTCAAGCACTAGACTCCACACTCTTTCCCGCAGATAGAGGTCAAGTGATGCTGAACATGCCGGTCCACAGAAATAACTTTCACAATAGAGAAACATGGTTAATCTCTGGTATCTGAGGTGGAGACCTTCCTCACTCCTAACTGGAAATGCCAGGGATTGAATTGTCGGACTCTCTCTGCATATGGAATGCGGGCTACAGATTCTTTCTCTCATTTTCTGGAGCTTGTGAATGTGTTGGTTTTGTTACATATTCTTGTGGATGTGTATATTAAAATTTCAGCACCATGGATTCTGGGCAGAGTCTCTGTCTCTTTCCAAAAACAGGAAGAGACAAGAAACAAAAGGGGTAGAACAATAGATGGGAAAATTATTAAACGATAAGAGGAGAAATAACTCATAAACAAACTAGATCTCAACTCGGTGGTTCCCCTTCCCAGGTCCCCTAAAAATGGCTCCTCACATTGCATATTTTTATCTGTGCCTAAGGCTGCATCCACACTGCAGAAATAATCCAGATTGACACCACTTTAGCTACCATGGTTCAATGCTATGGAATGCTGGGATTTTTAATTTTGTGAGACATTTAGCCTTCTGTGTCTCTCCTGCAACAAACTACACTTCCCGGGATTCAGACATGGTTAAAGTGGTGCCAGCGCTGATTATTTCTGCAGTCTTTCTGACAACCAGCTAAACTCAGGCCTATCAGTTCCTTGCATCTTGCTGCCACACCAGGTTTTAAAAAATAAAATCCTGTTTGCATGGGGTATTGTTAGGGGTGCAAAGAAATGCTGCATATATGTATATAATACACTTTATACAAATGAGTGCACATTAGTAAATATAGTTGTTGTGTGCCTTCAAGTCATTTCCCACATATGGTGACCCTAAGGCACAGAGTAGGCTAAATGTACCATGGGAGTAGGTTTTGTTTCTTTTTTCCTTCTTTTAAGGGATAGAACATTTTTGACATGCTGAGTCTATTAATCTTCACAGTTCCTGTACAAGGTAAGTCAACATTTATTTCATTGCTTTACAGAGAAAATGGTAGCTAGGCATTCGCTTTTTCTTTCTAGGAATGTTTTGTATAAAGCTTTGAGAAAACAAAGATCTGAGGGAAGGAAAAGGAGAGCCCAGGCTCAGATTTGCATAGTTTTAAGTCTGAAATTTAGTGAAGGATGGAAGAAGCTTAAGACTGGTTGATGACCTTAATGTTCCACAAAGTGCCTGTTTGAAACTACCCTTTGACACTGGGAAACAAATACTATTGCTTTACACCATGGCCTTTTCCCTCCAGAGCCCAAAGAGTAGGAGCTCATTACTAAAGTTTACAAAACTACAACCTTTAAAAACCTGTCGAGAAGAAAAACAACTGTGTTCCACTCTCTGGGACTGTTGCCCAGGACACCCTCCAGACATCACACTGTTGCTCTACATACCACAACTTTCTCTTTGTGGGATTGGCTGCTGACAGTTTGACTTCTCTTCTTGGAATACTTCAGTCCCTGGCTGGACACTCATTTGGATACAAACCGAACTGGCTTCTGCTTTTCAGAGCTATAAAAAAGGTTATGATTTCAGTTGCCACAATGGAGCAAGGCAACTGTTTTTGGCTCCATTCAAACATCACAAATGCATTGTGTGTGTTTATTTCTGGTCATATTTAGACTTGCCATTTTCGCTTTCTCTCTGTTGCATATGTGCATACACACACTGTAATGTGGCTGTGACAGCTTTTGTTTATGCCATTACAAAAGGTTGCCAAGATAATGGGTTCAAATATTTTTTAAAGAAGTAATGTGTTAATGAAGTACATGCAACTCAAGTTACTCAAAAGAGATCAAGACTGGAGACAATGTAGTTTATTTATATTAATACTCCACCAATCCAGACAGATATGCAGCGAAGCTGTAGCTAAGCATCAAACTGCAAATCAAGCTCAATACATCACTTGATGCTGTATCTTTTTAAAGAAAATGAAACGCCAGCTGCAGCAGGCTCATTCAAGATCTGGGCTATGGCAAAGAGGAAACCTAATCCTTTCATCCTCCGTGAAGTTCCTGGCAAATATCCTCTCCCCAAGTCTGCTATTAGCTCCAGGAGGGATGCTTCCCTTGGCACCAATGGAGTTTTCCTCCTAAGCCAAATGGCAGCTGAGTGGCATGATTTTCATTGGGACTCTGGCCACAGAGAAAACACTTAACCCCCATCCTCTCCAATGGTAGTGTTCCTTCCAATCGACAGGTTTCCTCAGTCTCACCTATTAGTATTTAAAACAACACATTAACTGAAGACATACGTATAGTATCTAAGGTCTCTTCCATGTTACACACACAATGCATGTAGTATCTAAGGCAGTGGTTCCCAACCTGTGGGTTGGGACCCCTTTGGGGGTCGAATGACCCTTTCATGGGGGGTTGCCTGAGACCATTGGAAAGCACCTATTTAATTACAGTTATGAAGTAGCAATGAAAATAATTTCATGGGTTTGGGTCACCACAACATGAGGAACTGTGTTAAGGGGTCACGGCATTAGGAAGGTCTCTTTTACACTACACAGTTGTAGGACTTTAATTGGTATGGCACCATCCTATTGAATCCTGAGGATTGGCAAGGGCATCCAGAATTCTCTGCTAAGGACCTCTAGTGCCTCACCAAACTACAAATCTCAAGATTCCATAGGATAACAGTGTAGTATTCTAGATTTCTTAGGCTATAGTGGAAAACATACTGGAAAGAAGTGGAACCCAAAGCTTAAAAAGTCATTCATATGGATGTAAATTTTATTGATTTCAGGAATAATAATAATAATAATAATAATAATACCTTTATTTGTATCCCACCTACTCTGATTAGGATTGAGGTGGCTTATATTAAAGTGGAAGAATTTGGTTCTAGGAAGATGTATGTTTGACACATCTTTACTCAGAAGAACACACGCTTGTGCTTTGATCCCTAAATCTTCAGAATTAAGATTCCAGCTGAAATCTTGAAGACAACATTCTAATTCCTGATCTGGGCTGCAAGAAAATGTGTACTAGACCTTCAGCTCATTTAGATAACCCCTTGCAAGGTGAGTAACGGGGGCAACTGGGAGTTACTCCTGGGTGTTATGCCAGGAGAAAAGTGTCATAAATGGAATGAATTAACTAACAAACAAATGAATAAGCTTTTCATCCCTATGAGTGGCTACACTATCCATTGCCCAGGCTCCGAAGGAGCAGCCTATGTCAGGATTGCCCATGCAAATTTACTTTTTGCTTTGTCTTCTCAAATTCATCTCCAGCATCGGTCTATTTGAAGTGTGTTCAGCTACATAAAACATCCTGTGAGGATTCCTGTGAGAAATTACAAATTAATTGAGGTCACGCTTCTGTGTCCATTAAGCATTGAAAACTTTCAAGCGGCAGAAGATGATTAATTCTTGCCTTCAAGGAGCACAGTAAATGATATCAGATCAAGTCACATTTGTGGTGCAGGGGAGGCAAAGGGAAAAGATAGCTTGTAGTCGGAGCAGTTAAATAGGATCCTGCCCCTTATAAAAATGTTGGACCATTTTCTTTTTGAAAACAGATTCTTCATAAACTGGATCTTCTTTGCTAGACAATTTTTTTTAAATGGCAGCAGAACCTAATTATCCTCTTGGTTCTAGAAATGCTACTTTGGGATGCTCTGCTCCTGCACCAGAAGGAATATGGAAACATCTTGAGATGATGGAGAGAAGCCCCAGCTTCAAACAGTAGGTAGGTGAATCCTCCCCTATTCTTCTGTGCAAGTCTTTAAAATCCCTTCTACATCAGAGGGAGAAAGAGACTAGCCAGGCTCAATGCATATGGTGATAGTGTCCATGTCATAGCTTCCCTAAGCAGTTATCCTCAGTTACTCTCACACAGATTGGATCAGTGTCTGGGCAGCTGATGTCCACTGGAGGTGCTGGGTGACCCTGCCATTTTTTAAAATCCACAGCAGCTGCTGTGTGCCACAAGAAAGTGGGAATGAAGTCCATGACAAGTCAAGGCTGAGAATTGCAAAGCTTAGTGACAGTTGCAGCAGACACCACACAAGCACCTACCCACTAATGATGCTACAGATAATTCTACTACTGTTAATAATAATAATAATACTAATATTTATTTATTTGTATTCTATTCCCCCCCCATGGGATACAAAGTGATTTACAAATTAAAAAAAACACACAATACAGTTAAAAACATACAAAGACCGACATTATCTTGTTTCAGCAACAACATGCATTGCAGCCCACAAAGTCAGCTTTGTCATTTATGTAAATGTTCAGTTACAGACAGGGTGGCCAGATGTCATAACTGCAAAGGAGGACATGGCACTGCAAAATGGTCGACATGGCCAAATGAAAGCTAAAAACACAAATATAAATATAAATGCATGATTCTTAGTCATGTTCAAAATGGAGGACATAATGCTGAAATGTAGAACATGTCTTGGAAAAAGAAGATGCTGGCCACCCTAGTTACAGACTCAGAAGCAGAAGTGGTGTTCCTGTGGCTTTCCAGATGTTAGTGGACTAACAACACCCAGCATTCTCCACCTTGGCTGTGCAGGCAAGGACTACTGAAGATTACCATCCAATCGTATCTGGAAGGCCACGATTCCTAACCCTGTTTGAAAGTCATTTTTGTAACAATATTTTACAAAGCATATCATTTTTCTTGAGAACCGATGTTCAGACCATATTTGAAAATCTAATATTGGTAACCTTTTCACTACATTAAGAGATAATGTGGGGGCCCAGAGGCAGGCTAGGAGTACGGAGGCTCTTCCATCCTCTGGGCCTGCTGTCTGTCTCCTTTTGCCCCAGCCTCCTCCTAAGGTAGGCCTACTGGAGCAGAGGAGGAGAAGGAGGCTGGGCAGCAGAGAATGGCATGGAGGAAGAGGAGGAGGAGGAGGAGGACAGGACTACTGCTGGGCCTCCACTCCTTCCTCAATGGGAACAACAAGCGTGCCAAGGAAAACCCTGAATTCCGAACAGGTGTCCTTTTCATAATGTGAATGGGGGGCCTTTTGGAATTGGGGTTTTCCCCGTGGCAGACCCGGGATTGAATGCGGTTCATGCCACCAGTGGGAATGAGGCCATAAAGTGGACTAAGCTAGAAATAACTAGGGCAGCTTTGTTATAGTCCATGGGCTTGCCCCATTTGTACAGAAATCCATGCTGGGGTGCTGAACTGTTCTGGTTCTCTCACCTGGACTTCTTGTGCTCTGTTGGGACAGGTACTTTTCTTCCAGCCCAGTTATATTGGGCTTCTATTTCCATATAGGTATTGGTATGCAGAGAGATCTTGTAGCACCTTAGTCCAAATGCATCTGAAGAAGTAGACTTAAGTCTATGAACGCTCACACTGCCAACTTCTTATAGACTAAATAATGGCTATATCTTTGAATTCTACCATATAGGTTCAGCTGTTGTGAGGGCATGATATGTTTATCATGAAACAACTCAGATTGAAACTGTCTTCAAGATAAGAAAAAGAGCAGCTAACATGAAAATCAAAAAAGCTGAGCTGGCAGCCTGTGGTACATCCTTGCCAACAGATTTCATCTGTGAGCTACTGTTCCAGACTGTTATCTTAGTTACTGTTTGATATTTGTAATGTCATATGATGTTTATAGTGCTCAATATAACATTTGCTTGGTGAAAGTCTGAGCGAACTTACTGGTCTGTTTAGTCCAGTTGGACGACTGTGATCCTTCAGAACTTGTTGGATAGCAAGTCCCAGCATCCAAACGTCAGGAAGAAACTTTTCTGGAACATGACCACATAGCCCGAAAAACCCACAAAAATATGGCGCTCTGTTCAGGGGGACTTATTATCAGATTTGCACAGGATCGTAGCCTTAAAGCAACGAAGGAATGATGAAACCAATGGTATTTTGGCTACCTGCAAGATGGGAAGCCGAAGACATGTCCCTTATATGTTGCGGTCATGGGGTAGGGGAAAATATCCGAAAGGTGGCATATGCAGAAATGATCCAAAGCACCTTAGCCAGTGAAAGTGCAAAGAGTTTCCATTGAATTCTAATAAAAAGTGTAGGCAGTAGAAAGGTGACTGCAAAACATCTGATTTATGGAGGCTATTAAATCCTAGTGACCAAAATTAGAACTTTGTTACTGTCGGAAAGGTGGAATGTAAATACGAAAATTGGCACAAGAGAAAACCATATATAGAGCTGACAGACACCCTAGGAAAAGAATCTCTTTCCTTTTTTATTCTTCTTGTAATGATTTGTTTAAATAATTCAAGATAAGATAGACTTGCAAAACACAACCTAAAAGGGCTTTCCCCCATTTGGCACAGTGAAACTCACAATCAGACATTAAATGCATCTTTGCATCTAAGGTCCAAAACACACTGCAGAAATAATCCAGGCTGAGGCTGTTTTAACTGCCCTGGCTCAATGCTAGGGAATTCTGGGAACTGTAGTTTTGTGTGACATTTAGCCATTTCTGCCAGAGAGCTCTGGTGCCAGAATAAACTACGAATCCCAGGATTCCCTAGCACTGAATCCGGGTAGTTAAAGTGGTCTCAAACTGGATTATTTCAGCAATGTGTTTTGTACCTAATTTGCAAGTTTTAAAAAATGTAAAAGAGGTTTGGGGTGGCTTTCCTCCCCACTCCTTGCTTTACATTTCTGGTAGTAAAGTTAATTCGACTTTACATTAATTTACTTGTTTCACTTTCCTGATTTTATATTATGTATGGCTGCTGCAGCACACAAATGTAAAAGCAGGAAACATCATATAAAACGTTTTACTGTGTGGCTCGGATCAGACCAAAACTCTGCCTTGAAATCATGATCTCTGTGAAATGACTATGTCCCTGCAAACCAGAGCAGTTGGATGGTATGTGTCAGAATATGCCTGCAAGGCTGCAAAACATATGATCTCTGTGAAATGACTATTCTGTTTGTATCAGTTTTCAAAAGACTTTCCACTGATAAGGAACAAATGTACTTTATTTTCACTGGCCACTAATGTAATAACTAATAGTTTCTGCTTATTTTCAGACATTATTTTAAGGGAATTTTAGAGGCGTTTCCTTTTATCATAAAGACTTTATCTCCTGGAAAAAGTAACAGAGGTTAGGAAGAAATAATAAACAGGGCAGAAAGTAACAGAATGACTTTTAAAAATCATTTCAACAGTAATGACAATAATGGGTAATGGAATCCATTACTTTGGGAGAGTAACTTTCCAAAGTTACTCTGGGTATAATATTTAAGAGTCCCAGACTTGGGGTTCAAAAATATTACTGTCCTGCAACAGTTATGCCAGATTGGTATCAACAAGGTGCCTCAGTTCTCTTCCAAGGGATTTTTGTTCCTGTAAAGGCTTGTTTGAGAATTCAAACTGGTTTTGCTCCTATAGCAGCCTTCATGCGTGCCATGGAGAGTCAAGCAGATGGCCTATAACTGAAAGCATGTTCCTTCATTACAGTTCGCTGCCTATCAAGAATACAGGCTGTCCTGTATTATCCGAAATGCTTGGCACCAGCAGTGTTTTGAATTTTAATTTTTTTGGATTTTGGAATATTTACATATACATAATGAAAGAAATCAGCTGAGCATGCATGCATAGGGTCAAAGCCTTATGAAAAAGCCAATGAAAGCAGCACTATCCTCTTGAGTAAACATGCATAGCATCAGGCTGCACAGCTAATCTACTTATTCACTACTTCAAGAAATTAAAGCATTATGTATATATATATATTTAAAAACCACGGCTATTTATATAGTGATGAAAAAATAACTACACAGGATATGAAATTCTGTTTTGAGTCATAAATGGCTGTTTGCTTTGCTTTGGGTGATTGCATCTCTCTTTGGCAAAGCTTTGTAAGTGCATCTTACTCACAAATGACTGTGTTTATAAAAGCACTCCTGGAGCATCTTTGCCATTTCCTCTTCTTTGAAATCAGATCTCCTCCATCTTTATTCCATAGTAACTGATATTGGGCCTCTACTTATCATTATTTCCACTGCATTTTTCCCTTTAGTCTAGAAACCAGGCAGTTTGTTTATAGCTACACACTGTTGTTGTGTGCCTTCAAGTCACTTCTGACTTATAGTAACTTTAAAGTGAACCCATCATGGCATTTTCTTGGCAAGATTTGTTCAGAGTGGTTTTTGCCTTTGCCTTCCTCTGAGGCTGAGAGTGTGTGACTTGCCCAAAGTCACGCAGTGGGTTTCCATGGCTGAGCAGGGATGTAAACCCTGGTCTCCGGAGTCATAATCCAATAGTCTAACTGCTACACTGTGTTATATATTATATGATAGGGTGGGATGGATAAGATGCAGATTTCAATGAAAGCATTTGCAAAAGTACTCTGGTGTTACAATCCTGATTATCACTGGTACAAATATAAGGCTAAATTTTGGCTGAAGTAGAGTAAGGAGGCATTTGGGGCAGAGAAGAGGGGCACAGCCTATGTTTCTCTTATTTGAAAAAGCTAGGTTGTGAGAGATGTAGTATAACAAATCTAATCTGAACCACATACAGTCAGCCCTCTGTATCCACAGATTCTTTATCCATTGATTCCAGCATCCATGGCTTGAAAATATTTTTAAAAGTATAAATTCCAAATAGCAAGCCTTTTATATAACGGTCATTTTGCCGTTTTATATAAGGGTCACATTTTTACAATGCCATGGTATTTAATGGGACTTGAGCATCCATGGATTTTGGTATCCATGTTGGGGGGGGGGGTTACTGGAATCCAAACCCAGCAGATAGATAGTAAGGGCTCACTGTATACATACAAAAGAAGAGACCTGGAATTAAAGTGTTTTGCTCCCAGTACAAAATAGGATAATTGATTTTCTTTAAAGATGCAATGGCATGATGAAATTTTAAACCGCTGATTTTTCTTCAGAGGTTCGGATTGATTTATCCTGTGTGTACTGAGGGTAACAACACTCGCTCCAAGCAGTAGTACTTCATAATTTAATATTTCTTTGGCTTAAGGAATTTCTTCCAGCATTCCTTATCAAAGGCACAATATTGATGCCTCTCTTGTTACCCCAAGAGGCACGATAATAACAAAATGCTTTTCAACAACACACCAACCCCCGTGTGGTAGCCTGAGCAAGACATGAAACCTTTGCGTTCATAATGAGTCTGCAAACAACGTTAGAATGACTTAGGAGCAGAAAATATTGGAACATGACATTCCTATTGTACTCCCACAATACTGAGAACAAGGGAAGAGAATCTGTTTTAATTTTCATTTTCCCTATTTATCTCCAAAACTGCAAAGAATACATTATAGAAGTATTTAAACAAGATGAAATAATTCCCTAGGTATGTAGCAGTGCTTTCTGTAAACAACGGCTGAATTCACTAATTAAACATGTAAAACAACACTGGATTTATGAAATTTCAAAGCATTTAATCTGGCTCGTATACTATTAAAGAGGTAATACCACTGATTTCAGTAGGTCTTCTCTTTTCAGTGGGTCGTATTAGAATTGGGTCCACTCCCTTGGTTTTATTCAAACAATGATTCCTAGTATTGAAGATGGAATTGCAACATGTAAGATGGTGCAAGGGATGCTGAAGGAAAACAATCACTTCCTATTTGGTCTGGAGTTTTTAACTTTCCTTGTTGCAAGACAAGGTATTGCTGCAGATCTTAAACCACAAAGATAACGTGGGAACTCTTTAGTCATGTAAACATAATAGCTCTGAGAGACCAGACTGATCAAGGTAGGAAAGGATTTGCAGAAACTCGAATGTTTTGCTTATAGGAATCCGAAGTGGCTTACAAAATTAGAATGCGATCCTAAGTACAGTGGTGCCTCGGGTTACGAAATTAATTCATTCCGCCGCGGCGTTCGTAACCCGATGCATTTCGCAAGCCGAAAAAGGCTTTTCCAAAGCGCGGCTAGCGGTCGCGTTTGAATTTCGCGCCGAAAAAAATTTCGTAACCCGAAAAAACCTTCGTATCCCGGAACAGTTTTTTTCAATGGAACTTTTTCGTAACCCGGAAATTTCGTAAGGCGGCGCATTCGTAACCACTGTATGCCTTTTTGAGGATGTATACCAGACCATGTCTTCTAGGGATGGTGGTGGTTTTCTGGAAACATGGATTCCCATTCCTCAGACATAATAGGAGAATCACTTACTGCACAGATAAACAGATGGCAAAACTAGGAATAACTTTAATCAGAGCTTAAAAGAAATTTATCTCCACATTATACATTTTTAATAGTGGAAAACATTCCTTCATAATAAAATTATATATATTAATGAATGTGCATTGTTTCCATTGTTTCAGGGGTTTTTCTTTGAACACTTTTAATGAAAATTGCTATGACTGGGAATAGACTGTTAAGCCAGGATAGAATTATGTGACACTTTAGATCAGTGGTTCCCAGTCCAAAATGTTTTGGACTTCAGCTCCCATATTTCCAGACTGTTGGTCAAGGTGGTTGGAGCTTCTAGGATCTGACGTCCAAAACAAATGGAGAACCAAAAGATGGAAACCACTGCCTTAGATGTTGCTAAATTTGAGCTTCCATCAACCCCAGCAATGGTAGACAATAGAGAGGAATGCTGGATGTTGTAGGCCAACATCAAGAAGACAACACAGTTTCCATTCCTGAACTGTAGTCTTAGAGGAACATCTGTGAGTAATCATCTCTCTCTCTGCAAGCTAACAGCAACACCTACAGAAGGTAATTCCTCCCAGAAGCAATGAGCAATAGCTTGCAAACTTAAACACTCTCTGATATATTAAGTGCAATCCAGCAAGAGTTAAACAATTTTAAGTACTGCTGAATGAAATGAGAAGATCAAGCACATCTTAAATCTTGAAAGAGTGCCTAACTCTGGCTGGACTTCATACACTGTGCAACCAATGGTGTTATGCAGGTAACATCTAGCAATACTGTGGTGCAATGCCAGGGCTATCATTATGTAAACTTAAAAGGGTACAATAATAGTAAATCACAGGAGCATCTGATGCATAAAACAGATTCTTTCATGTGGGAGAGGTAATTCTCAAGGCAGAAAAGTAGTGCACACAATATGTATGAAACTACACAAACATTTATTCACCTTAGGCTTTGGTGGTAATTTATCATGGTAATCCAAACACATGCCACATCTGCTGCATGAACTCTAAATAAAGTTATTTGAGTATGGCTCTCTCTCTCTCTTGTCACTGAATCCCTGGCCAATTACAGTATCAATACTGGGCATCAGTATGTCAGGAAGAACTCGGGTAAAATAGTAAGCACACTGAGATATTTGCTTCAAACACATTCCTGAGGTACATGTGCGCCCCATACCAAAAAATTAATTTGCAATTTCATATATACATTCTTTGAAAAAAGAAATAACTAGCTAAGTAGGTTTTAAAATCACTCTTCATACACCATACCTTTGCCATAGAAGGTCAGGCTTCCAAGAGCAGGGTAGCAAGATTGCAATGTATGTTAAATTACTCTTATAAATTGTAGTCTTCAGGTAGTTTCCCCAATTTATTACTAGAAACTTCAGGTTTACTTTATTATGTAACAGTCTGTAATATCAACTCTCCACAGCAGAGCTGAAAAGTTTAAAAGGTGATATTTAAAAACAACATTCCCTTTCTTTGCATCTGTATGATAAAATAGTGTGTTGTTGTTGTTTTTAAAAAGCAATACACTGCACTTGTAAGTAGGCCACAGAACCAGCCTTTGTCAGTGCTCTTTGCACAAGAGATGCAAACTAAAAACACTGTAGGCAAAAGATGAACAAAATGCAGAGATTTTAAATTAAACAGAAGAACTTCAATAAGTAGGTATTACTGGCTTTATACAATTACCTTTGCTCAGTGCAGGGCATGTTATTTCATTTTGGGGAAAGGCAAATGTTTTAGTGCCTTAGTTCTTAAAAAAAGAAGAAGCAAAACATACTTTTATTGCCAATTTTTAAGTGTTCCAGTAAATATACAATTCATTTTTACCACCCATAAAGAAAATGTGTAAATAATCTTAATAGTGATTTTTTTTTTTAAAATCTCAAGCATATCTCAACTCTGGATATACAGTACAATTTCAGAAAATAAAACATTGTTAAGAGTTAAGAAAACAACTTTTTTCAACCAACATACACAATTTTCTTGCTGCATTGACGGTGAACTCTCCATTTCACATGGACTATTATGAAGCTTGTTTTCTTCTTCAGAACAACAAGGACACAGGACGAGTACATTCCAGGGTGTTGTGTTTGTTACTTATCAAGTCAACACTGCATATACAATCCATAGCTCTGTCATCCGGCTCCCTTCATCATCTTGCATAACGCTTAATGTAATCTTCAACTTTAGTTCGGAAGTCCTCCTACATAAGGAAAGAGGGAAGGAAATACTATATCACAATACCAGAAGTACTGATGCGCTTTAGCTTTTCATTTATAAGAGTGTTACATTTGGATTTGGCTGAACGCACTATTTAATATCTTTCTATGTACAGATGTCACTACTTTAGATTGAATAGGCACATTATGCTTTGTAGATTTTAAAGATGCTCCCCTGTGCAATTTGTTTTATGGCATGTTTTGTACTTTGCTTTTATTTTTTTTCATCTAGGAAGACCATCTTTCACCTTTTCAAAATTGCCACAAAGCATTTCTGAAAGCTAATTAGTTTCACATTCTTCTTTGCAGGTAGTGCTACAGGAGAATGTAGAAAAGCCTAACTGTTATTGCTTCCACTCATTAGTGGGGGCCTGGCAGCCCAGTGCCGAGTGGTTATGCACACCGTATAAACAACTGTGTAGCCTTGGTATTGTGTTCTGTTTCAGTTCTCATTTATAAAGTGGTACTGTGAAAATGTACACGGTACAGGATACCACTACACTCCTACACGGAAGTAAAAATACAGTGACTCAAAGAAGAGTGAGTGGGTGATGCTTCCTTCCATCCAAAGCCCCTTAATCTTTATCGGAAGGTCAAGCAGTTCAGCGCTAGAGCACATGTTTGGCATAGAAACGACTCCAAGTTCAAATTTCAGGTGGACCTGGAAAATACTGATGTATGAAACCCTGGATAAATGCTGCCGGTCAGCTCAAACACCATCCTATATTTGGGTGTTCTCTGGTCTTAGCCCCAAGGTCACTACTATGTAGATAATGTTGAGGACTGGCTCCAAGATAGGTATTCTAGAACATTGTGTGTATTAACCATTTTTAGAAGTGAACTGCCTTGGCTGCTTGAAATGAAACTAGGGATTCCGACTACAAATTGTTGTACAGATGCAATATACAACAGTGCTTCTGTACATTAGTTTTCACAAGTATGTCTCTTTGCAGAAATGTCTCCCCAAATCCAAAAGTTAATACCTCAAACACTTAACATTATTAAAGTTTCAAAGCTAATAAAGGACTATAGTTGCAGACAAACATTAGGCACACTATAGTTTTTTGTGGGTTTTTTGGGCTAAGTGGCCATAATAATAATAATAATAATAATAAAATTTTATGTTCTAGAAGAGTTTATTCCTGACGTTTCGCCAGCATCTGTGGCTGGATGCCAGCCACAGATGCTGGCGAAATATCAGAAATAAACTCTTCTAGAAGATAGCCACATAGCCCGAAACCCCCCCAAAAACCTATGGATGCTGGCCATGAAAGCCTTTGACTTCACATTAGGTGAACTGTTTCCATTTGTTTCCAATTTATGTGCTCTTCAAATTCTTTGACTGCCAGCAAACCCTTCCCTATGTACACATTTGTAAAGACTGACCATATGATCCTGAACTTGCATGCCTTTGCAGGTATGTTTACATCACCTCTAGCATAAATGAAAATAACTTTAAAAAAATAAATAAACAAATAAATAAAATAACCAAACTGTCATCTTGTTTATTAACTTAAGCAACAAGACAAGTATGGGGAGATATGACAGAGGTTTACAAAATTATGGATGGGGTGGAGAAAGTACACAGGGAGAATCTCTTTTGCCTCACTCATCAGACCAAAATACAGGGTCTTCCTTCGATGTTGAGTAGTGGAAGACTCAAAACAGAGAAAAACCTATTCACAAAGCTCTTAAGTTCAACTGCAACAAGATGTAGTAATGATTGCCAACATGGCTTGCTTTAAAGTGGAACTGGATAAATTCTTGAAGGATGAGGCCATCTATAGTCACTAGTCAGGATGGTTGCTTATCATTTTACATTATCAGAGGTGGTATGCTTCTGTATATTGGTTGCTGATAAATGAATGTTAAATAAAGTGGTGGTAGGACTACTTAGTGGCCACTGCATGAACAAAATGATGGACTAGACAGACCTCTGGTCTGATCCAACATGGCTCTTACATTCATATGGCGGGGAGGGGGAGGATTATGCACAGGTAAAGAAAGGAGTATGAATAATCCTGTACCAACAAAGAAATATTTAAATTACAGGGCAATAATGAAAAATTGAAGTTAGTGAATGGCTATACAAAGTGAGTACAGAAATGTCTTATCTGCTTTATATAAATCAGTCTTAATTAACGCTTTACTACTGGAAGTCAAACTGTGTTTTAAAACACAGGAGGTATCTTCATGAAGGCACTGCAGCGCGCACTTATTTTTCTGACAAACAAAGCAACCTGCTCTTAAGTGTTTCAAAAGCAGATACTGATTTATAAAGCTACTGAACAGATGGTCCCTTTGTACTTGAATATCTGGCATGCTATGCAATGTAAGTTGTTCATTAACACTGAACAATTGTGATTCTGCATGCTGGCTTGTAAGGGACTGAGCTTCCAAAAACAAAAACAATTAATTGCCAGAGGGAGTACAACAGGGTCTGATCATACAATTTAACATTACACACAAAGTACAGAAGCTGGGATCTGGAGAGGTTTTTTGGGGTAAGGGTTCTCTGAGGAATGGGCATAATAATAATAATAATAATAATAATAATAATAATAATAATAATAATAATAATAATAATAATAATTTGTTTTATTTATATACCGCTATTCCAAAGATCATAGCGGTGAACAGCAAGTAAGCTAATTAGCAAGTAAGCTAATTTGCCCCCAACAGTCTGGGTACTCATTTTAGCGACCTCGGAAGGATGCAAGCCTGAGTCGAGCTTGGGCCCTTTTGCTGGTCTTGAACTCGCAACCTGTGGTTTCGAGTGAATGGCTGCAGTACAGGCATTTAACCACTGCGCCACCAGGGCTCCAGTATTAGCCCCAGTATTAGCTGAATTTGGGGTTTTAAAAAAAATTCTCTTTATCTGAACTAGGGTTATATTTATATTAGTGTGAAACTCAGATTATCATGTGGTAAGGGGAATAGCTTTTCAAGAAACACCAGACTAGAGTCTCTATGGAAGGGGACGTGTTGCTTGGTATCCTAGTCCAGTTTCTGACATTATCTGGTTTCAAATCATGAAAGATTTCTTATATGATTTTAAAGATGGTAACATGATCATGAAGGATTCAATGCAGAAGCTGAAGACATTTCCATTCACTGGTTGTTTTGCCCATTATACCCCACCTCCTTCATCTACATCAGTGATTCCCAAACTTTGCTCCTCCAGGTCTTTTGTACTTCAACTCTCAGAATCCCCAGTCACCTTGATCAACAGTCAGGAAGTCTGAGAGCTTAAGTCCAAAACACTTGGAGGAACAAACTTTAGGAACCTCTGATCCACATGGTCTCACGTTGCTGTGGAGGGTCCGCTGATCAGGCTGGAACTTGTTTTCAGTGGAGGGACTTGTAGACAAAAGGTGATCATTCATCAGATCTCCCCAAATTTATCACACTTCTTTAGTGAGATATATAGATCCAAGGCAATCCCTTCAATATATAGCATTTTTTAAAAAAATTAATGGATTCTGAATACAAAGGCACATGAAAATCTTTCACTGTTAAAGGCTACAAAAGGGATTTTAAAAACAAACAGCACTCCTGTAGAAGAATATTATCACTGCATTGTTACTCACCTTGTCACGTAAATGATGTTCTGCAGCTTCAATATTCAAAGGATCATCAAAATTCAGGAGATCCTACGAAGAACATGAAACAGGGCTTAAAAGAAAGGTTGGCTGTTAACTACCAAGCATTCATTTCAACACAGTTTTTTAAAAAAGCACTGATACCAAAACTTTAGGCATGCCCAGAAGATTTTTTCCACTCATTTCCCTCCTTTGAGGAACATTTTTAAATACTTTATCACAAATTGTTTTTGTACTTCAACTGTACTTAGACATCCTTCTGCTTCAACAGGCATTTCCCATACCATATGTGTGCGTGAACATGTGTGTATGCACAAGTTGCTCTCTGAGAAACATGTCCAAACTGGGTACCTGGAGCTAATTATGGATACTGGCTAGTGACAAGCCTTTCATTCTGCCACACTCACAGAATATTGTGTATAACCATACATCCAGTATTTTCACTGTCGAGAACCATTGTGAAGCTACCCTTGTGAAGCAACCTGGTTGCAGTTATTTGCAATAAAGATGAAACACACATACCAGGGAGTGAGTTTCACTGAAACCAACAAGGCATATCTCAAAGCAAATAGAATTGTGCTATGAATTCTATTAAAGCAATGGGATTTAAGGTTATTTTAAAAGAATATGCACCTCACTTTAAGGCATACTGAGAAGTTAGCCCCATTTATTTCTGTTGGGCTGAACCCAAGTGTATTTAGAACTTCTTTTGTTTTTGTTAACTTCCCTTGAGTTGATTTTTAACCCTGTGAATGAGGCATCTCCAAGACCCCCTTGTCCTCAACTGCTCTACTTAGCTCCTGCAAAGTCATATCCATGACCTCCCTAATAGAGTCCATCTAGCATGCAGCCTTCCTCTCTTTCTGTTTTCCCTCTACCTTTCCTAGCATTATTTTTTCCCCAATGTCCTCCCTTCTCATGAAGTACTACAGCCTCAATTTAGCCATTTTGGCTTCCAGGGAGAGTTCAGGCTTGATTTGTTATAGGATTCATTTGTTTGTCTTTTTGGCTGTCCATGGGATCCTCAATACTCTTCTCCAGCACCACATCTCTAATGAATTGATTTTCTTCCTATCTTCTTTCTTAACTGTCCAGCTCTCATATCCATACATGGTAATAGGGAAAACAATGGCTTGTACGATTCTAACTTTTGTGCTCAGTTGTATATCTTTGCTCTTTTCTAGTTCTTCCATTGCTGCCCTCCCCATTCTTAATCTTCTGATTTCCTGGCTGCCGTCTCCATATCTATCCATGTTTGATCCCAGGTATGAGAACTTTTTCTACTTCTATTTCTTCATTGTCTAGTTGAATTTGTCTAGATTCTCCATTGTCATTATTTTTGTTTTCTTTATGTTCAAAATATACTTATATTTATATGTAGAACTTTAGACATGACTTATCTTAACACGGCTTACTAATCAGCAATAAGGTCCACAATTCTTGAACACATCACTTTAGATGCAAACTGCTACTCATTTTCACAAATCGTATATTAAAATAGCCAGAAAGTTGACAAGTTCATATGTTAATTAAATCACTATAGAAAGAAGGGAAAGGAATGATCACTATGGAAACAAGAGATTATCTGGCAAAGATTTAAAATATTTTCTCGAAAGTATTTTTTTGTATTTGACGCTAAAATGACATAAAATCACACTGTTACACTCTGACTGACAGAGTTAACTTGTGCGGTTAGAATGCTGGACTAGAGAGCCCATTCACACTGCATTTTAAACTGGGCTCCAAACTGGTTTACATTGGGGTAATTCTCACCTGAGCTGGGTTTTCCTGACCCAAATTAGGGGCGCTCTGTATAGCCCCTATAGTTGCTGATAGCTGTACAGAGTGGGTGAGGAAGGAGCAAAGTTAGCCAAGAGAGATGATTATTGAAAGTGAAAAGAGACAAGCTGGCTGAAATTGATGTATTAGTGATAGTAAACCAGCGTAGGGACTTAAAAGGATCTTGGCAGTAGTAGAGGGGAAAAATAATTGAAGAGGAGAGAGATGTGCAGGAACAAATTTCAACATGATTACAGTAGTCTGGATGAGATAAACAGATTATTGATAATGGTTCTACCGGTAAGTGTAGTCCAGAAAGGGCGTATCTAACAGATGTCAAGAAAGGAGGACTCAAAATTGGCAGAACAACAGCAGTTCCAACACTGTCAAGAGTGTGTGTGTGGGCAGAAAAGAACTAAATCTGGATATTAAGATAAGCATTTCTCCCTATCTCTTTAGTCAGCTTCAGATGTTAGCAGAACACCCAGGAGTAATGAGAGACAAAGAAATGGGAGCAACCAAGTAGTGAGAACTGAGAGATATAGAAGAGAGTTGCAGCTGTTTGTCTCAGGGGAATGCATGGGCTTACATTTAGTGCATATGCATAGGTTTTACTGCTTTTACAATAGGAGAGCAATTTTTAAGTGAATCCTTTGTGCTGTTTCTTGTACTGTATGTGTGACTGGGAGGGGAGAGTAAAGAATCAAAGCAGGGCTATAATAATCAAGATCAGATTCCAGTGTCCCTTGTTTTGAAGAGTGGGAAGAGAAATGTAAAGAAATGTAGTAACAAGTTAGAAGGGGGGCAGTGAATGCCTGGTGAAGGCAATCCCCACAGAGATCCCCAGGGCCTTGTGTTTCCTGAGCAGACTATGTGGAGTTGCTATCAGGATACGGAATACTTTCTGCTTCTGGGATTTGTCTCCTAATAGCTTTACTATTTTCAAAAAACCAACAGATGCCTAACTATAGCTGGCCAACATCTGGCCTCACAGTATGTTTGTTTATTTATGTAATGCATATATATCAGCTCTCAACCTGCCAAGACACCCCAAGGCAATGTAAAACTGATAAAAACAATTTTAAAAATACATGAATAAAAAAAGTTTAAGAAGAGACTCCAAAATTCCATAAAAATCATCTAAAAATCTGATAGTTAAAACAGAAATATCAGTTACAAGGGCCAAAGGCCAGATAAACAGCACCATCTTAGCTGGGTGCTGGAAATTGAAAAGAGATGGGGCCATCCTGTCTTCCCGCAGGAGGGGGTTCTACATGTGGGATGCTGCTACAGAGAGAGCCCTGCTATGTGTACCAAGTTAGCCTTGTATACACAGCTGCTACCTTTCTTATCAGCTACCTTTCACATACTTTTAGTTTACATACAACTGAACACTTTCAGATATAAGTGACAGACTGGAGGATCAGCAGCAACATGGAGGAAGTGCAGCACTGGAGAAAGGAAGAGGATGGTGTTCGCTGTACCTTGGATAATCATTTGCAAAGGATCTTTTAAAATGATAATTTCTTCCTCTGAGCAGACTTAAACAGTGTAAACCATTAGCTATCTTAACTGCAAAACAGATGTTAACATAGAATCATTTTTATTTTTGATTACGAGTTGTGTAGCAAAGAACTCAACCGCAAACCCTCATGTAGTCAATCAGAACCTTTTTTCTGAAACCCTCAGGAGCTTCAAAAGCAGTTTTGCATTAAGTCCAGGAATGGGCTATCTTGGGAGGGAAACAAAGACACATCTTTTCCATATAGGCTCTGATTTGCTCATGAAATGGATGCCATGATTCTATCCATACTGAGCTGTCTACATTTCTACTGGATGCTTTAATTTACAGCATTTTTAAAAATAGTAAGATTTTTTTTTACTTTCCTTTATTTCCAGAAGAATGGAACAGATATTTGATTGCATAGTTGTTATTTATGGAGCACTGGGTTCAATAGAAGTGTACTACTTTCTCATGTTGGCAGTGTGATATGTCATGATTTGGTGGTGGACGTGGGCTCTTGATATCTCTTGCCATGCCTTGGGAGGGGCTGCATGAGCTATGTCTGGGGCCATGGATGACTGCACCTCCCTTCAAAAATCAACTGCCCAAAATCTGCAGAGCAATCAAGACCCAGACACCAAAAATGTACATACTGTACCACCCTCACAGCTCAGGCAGAAAAGGCTTCTGCACATGAAGCCTTTTATAATAATAGCCTCAAGAATGAGGCTTGATTCTCAGGGCTGTGCTAAAACAGATGGCACAGCTCTGTTGATAGGAGGGAGGAAGTATCTTCATCTTTGTATTTACTCTGCTTTTGCAAGTGCTAAATCAGGCTTGATTAGCTGAGTGCAGATTAAAGTTTCAATCTGTAAGGCTCAAATCAAGCATAATTCAGTTTTTCTTGAAGCAGGATTTGACAGAACTCTCATTTTTAGCTGGGGACAGGGGTTTTAGGTACAAGAAAAAGATAACAGCTATATTTGTAGATGGGTGTGTGTGTGTGTGATTTGGTGTGGTATTTGGGTGAAAAATCCCACCATTTTGTTTATAAAATCTGGAGATCTTGAGGAGGGTACTTCAGGGGACTGCTGGTGGGCTTCAGGGGCTGCCGATTACATGTGGCCCATGGCCCAACCCTGTTCTAAAGGCTATTACAAATTATAGCTCCTTAAAGCTAGCAAGTATAAACTTTCATGTATTACAGAATACTTCTCATGATGCCTCTGTTATTATTAATATTCAATTGTTAAAGACCTACAAATATCTTGGTTGGTTTTACTGCTGTGACACACTATCTCTCTGGATACTGACCAGTTTATTCTGCAAGAGCAAATTCTTAGAACCTAAGAGGTTAATAAAAAAAATACATTCATTTTAGGCACTGCTACTTACAGTAAATAATGAGTTTAATCCCCAAACAACGTCCTGAAAAAGAAAAATAAGCAGATTCAGCCAAAGAAATCAAACCCTTTAAACTTCTGCATGTCAGGAAAGCATTCTTCGTCCTTTGCCACAAGTAAAATGTCAAGTTATAGTGAGAAATACTTACTGTATAATCTCATGTATAAGTCTAGACATGTTAGTCAAAAAATTGACCCAAAAAACCAGGATTGACTTTTCCACATGTTAACATCAGTACTGTACTTTAACTCTTTTCAAAATAGGAACCATCCCCTTCTCTGAGTGGAATGGCAAAAGGTGAGAGCTCAGGCCATCTTGGGAGAACCTAAAAGAAGCACTGACTCCTACTTTCTCTGTCGCAGCACCACTTCTCACCTTTTAGGATGTCTGGGCAGGAAAATGGTGATGGTGGCAGATCTTTGGTGCTTCCCCTCAAAGGAATGCTAAGAAGAACCAGGCTTTGAAGGATATGAACAAGATATGTGTGCATGTTTGTCAACTTTTGGGGGTTTAAGTCGGGCAAAGTTTTCATATTAAAGTTAAATGCTGCTAATGGAGTCACTATTTTCTCATCACCGCTAATGGAGTCACTATTTTCTGTTTTGCCTTTTCATCCTTCTTCACATGTATGGCATTTTCTTAGCCCTGTCTATGCCTAATCTTCTCCCCCAAACATCACACAGCCACCATTTACCAGTTCCCTCCTCAACCATTCAATCTTTAGGGTGAGCACAAACAGTTATGGTTGACAGAATTTTTAAAGTTCTTTGGCATCATTTCCCTTGTGCTTCTTTGTCTGCATCCTTTGTTATACCCTCAATGTATTCATATGTCATATTAAAATCCACAATTTTGGCCCCCAAACTGCCCTCAACCTATACATGAGGCCAATGTACATATACAGTAATACATTTTGTACATTATATGAAGTGTATGTGTTTGTTTGTTTGTTCACAGGAAGAACTAAAATAATGAAGGCATGCTTGATTTCTAAATAAAAAATCCAATATCAGTATCTGTCCAATTAATTTCAACAAGTTCATAAGCCCATGGACTCCTGTTAACTGTAGCAAAAAGAAAACTGACCCATCTGCCTACGTTTTTGGTTCTCTGATGAGTAGCAGCCTCAGTAAGGGGAGATTTGGTTTAAGGCAATGACATGGGAGGCCTAGAAACACACACACTGTTAGTCTCGACTGGTTCTTCTTGTTGCTGTTTATAAAGAATTATGCAAGTGGGCAAGCCACAGATTTCCCACATTTAGTTATGCCATAAGGCTAAATGAGGGTAAACTGGATCAAAATATAAATGGGAAACCACTGGTAGCACATTGTAAGAACAAAATATGTATCAAGGGTAGTGTCCAGTTAATGCTTTCTACCAAGCAAATCCAGCCATTCTCCCTTTCCCCTCACTAGGACCCCACACACCTTTGGAATCTTGTGTTAGTGTATATGTGTGTGTGTCCTACTGTATAAACCAACATATGCTTGAAGAATAGTGAAGTCCATTCTCACCCCCACCACATGTTTTAAGGGGTTTAGTACAGTCTGTTTAAAAAAACAACAACACTTTTTTCCTCCTTCCCCAAGCATGGAAAACTGGATTTTACAAAGGGCCAATAATAAGACAAAAGGCCATGAGGTTAGTCTCTGTGTTCAGAAGGCATAATCAAATCCAGCTCACAGACCAATTCCACCCAGAACCAGTCAGAATGAGATGCCAAA
This sequence comes from Sceloporus undulatus, assembly GCF_019175285.1. Lineage (NCBI taxonomy): Eukaryota > Metazoa > Chordata > Lepidosauria > Squamata > Phrynosomatidae > Sceloporus > Sceloporus undulatus. Next base: position 165,650,297 of record NC_056522.1, on the reverse strand, counting down.
TAACTCATTCACCAATAATTGCTACTTCAACAAGGTGGATACTTATTTTCCTATTCAGTTAGTAACTTTTAAAATAATGTCAAGTACTAACTGAATCAAAGGTTTTTTTTCATTTTGAGTTTATGGCAAATAAAAAAAAATGCCTTGGATAAAAAAATTTTTCTAACTATCCAAGACTATAAAGATCAAGATATAAAGCCAACATTTTACATAAGGCTACCTTTAAGGTTCTAGTTGGCGCCCAGCCAGTGCCATCAATCGAATGTTCTCTCAACAAACTGAAAGAGAAATGCACACACACATTAAACATTATCAGATTTAAGACATGCAGTAGCAGAAACTGTTCCTCCTAAGCGGCAATAACAGATATTTCTCCACTAATAGCCAGAGGAAAAAGAAAAAGAGAAATCGAGAAAAAGAAAGAGTGCCAGCTCATGTACACACACACACACACACACACACACACACACACACACACAGAGCTGATGATACAAGCTAGTATTTTACAAATATTGTGAAACAAAATGGACAGAGTTGCAGAAAGTATGTATAACATCTCTAGCACCCCCATCCAGTTCCTCCCTGTTTCTGGAAGTGGAGCAGAAAGGAAGAGCCCCAAGGAAGGTCTAGGAGAGGATAATCATCCTCTACAATTCCCCTTCTATAAGATGTTTTAAAAAACACAAAAAAGAAGAGAACTGTCAGAAAATTTGACTTAGCTGGTGACTGACTTATCAAATGTTCCTCTTTAGGAATACAGGAATATATATACCGTATTTTCCGGCGTATAAGACAACTGGGCGTATAAGATGACCCCAACTTTTCCAGTTCCAGTCCAGCTTAGAGGTTTCAGCACCTACCCTATAAGACAACACCCGGCGTATAAGATGACCCCTGACTTTTTAGAAGATTTTCCTGGGTTAAAAAGTAGTCTTATATGCCAGAAAATACAGTATATATTTGGTACTCCAGAACCTGGAGTGGATGACTGGGCAGATCTAGCTCTACTGCACATAATTAACCACCCTCACCTCTATTTTGAATTATCTTTGGACAAAAACAAACAAATGAAAAAGGACAGAAACTTGGCTGGATCAAGATAGGCTCAAGCAAAAGATCTTCCTATCCTGTCAATTATAAGCAATTATAATTGATTTTCCAAGCAAAGCTTTAAGGCAGGGGTGGGACCATTCAGCCTTTTAGCAGTTACTGGATTGCAAGTCGCTGCAGCCCCCCCCAGCAAGTGTTTGCTATGGCAAGGACTTGGGAATCCAAAAACACCAAAAAAAGGCCACAGGATTCCTACTCCAGGTTTAAAGAAAGCCACTTAAAAATGAGGCACTCTCCAGAGTTTTGGAAAATCAATACCCAGTGATTCTAACTGAGCCCACCAATTGATCTACTAGTATTTAACTCTATAAAGTAAGGAAAGTGCGTTGTGCAAATAATGCATTACCTTAAACAGATTTCTCCCGTCTCAGTAATGTTTGGATGCCAAATTCTAGTCGAGCATTTCACTTTTGGAGGCTGCCAGAAAGAAAAAAGTCAGAGATGACAATGCTGCTCTGAATAACAAATCAGACATGGTTTTGGCTACTTTTCCTCCCCCTTGTTTGCAATTTTCACCTCTAGGCCCTGCCATTTTACCCAGAGGACAGATCCTACCCATTCAAATCTCTATCTCACTCTTCTTTGTTCAAGTGGACCAAAAAAAGGTTGTCACTTGATGTAACTCCTAATAAAGCACACTTTCGAGCTATGGTTTATGATGCTGTAATATATCACACTAATCCACAGAGGAACAGGAGGATGATATCCAAAGGTACTGAAGATTTTACTCTTTATGAAAATTGCCTACTGGTGAGTGTACTGTTGAGGGCACTATTCTTTTTCAGCCATCTCAACCAGAGATGGACATGGCCTGATTCCACTAAAAGTGGTGGAGCAGAAAGAGTCACTGTTTTCAATGTTGTGAAAGCACTGTTATGAAAAGAGGACATCCACTCATGTAGAGAGGCAGCAGATTCCTGTGTGTATGTGGGCCAGGAAAGTAAAAGCTCTCATGCGATGCTCTGTTGCACAAACCATTTGTTCCAACAGGATCCTGACCTCAGTAGGAAGGGGCACCTAAAGAACCTGTTTCTATTCCATAGAGAAAAGGTATCTGTTTTTGAAAGGGAGCAGCAAGCTTAAAATGAGCTTTATCAAGGATAGCTAACAAAAGTCAGATTCATGGCTAGCTGCTCTTCTGACAAAACAAGAAAAAGTCAGTGAGAAAGGGAGATTGTACGGTATACCATCAATTCGACTTTCATGAAGGGGTGGTTTAAAAGTCAAACAAGCAAGCAAGCAAACAAAAATATTGACTCTGAAATGGCTAACAACATTGTCCAACCTCTTTGTAGTGCATTTTGAAACTGGGAAAAGGAAACAGCTTAGTGGCAGAATGCATGCTTGGCACATCCGGGTGCAATTCCTTACACCTCATCAAGAGCAGGAGAATAAGTCTTCCTGGCTGCATCTGCACTGCAGAAATAATCCAGGTTGACACCACTTTAACTGCCATGGCACAATGCTAGTGAATTCTGAGAACTGTAAATTGTTGTGGTGCTATGACAAAAACAACTAAATATCCCACAAAACTACATTTCCCAGAATTGCACAGCACTGAGCCGCGACAGTTAAAGTGGTGTCAACCTGGATTATTTTTGTTGTGAGGATGAAGCCCATGAGAGCAAAATTAGATACTATAACTTAGTACAGACAATAATAAACTCAATACACTAATAATATAACTCTCTGTAAGGGAGAATTATATACCTTAAGATGAATCAAGGGTTCCACAATCAATGTAGCTTAATATTTCCAACACAGATCAGCTAAATGTCTGTTCTACAATACCTTTTTATTACTATTATGTTATAGCTGCTGTATAGTAACCATCTACAAGGGATTAAAGAGGCAGCTTGCAACCAACAGAAGAGCAAGTTTATGTTTCTTCTATTACCAGAGGAAGAGTCAATACTATATAGCTAAAATTAAATTTGAGAAAGCTACAGTGGTAAAATGTCAACGACATGATATGGGTATTCTTAAGGAACTGCACATGATGGAAAAGGAAAGACTGAGTGTAATATGCACCCGATATAGACAGATGTATACAAAATGATATATTTTTTATAAAAAAAGGATTGATATAGAATCGTAGAGTTGGAAGAGACCACAAGGGCCATCCAGTCCAACCCCCTGCCATGCGGGAAATCTCAATCAAAGCACACCCAACAGATGGCCAGTGGCGATTCCACCACTCTCCAAGGAAGTGTGTTCACTGTCGAATAGCCCTTACTGTTTGGAAAACTTCAAAATACAATTAAACCTGGAAATCTATATGGATTCTGCATAAGTATTATTTAAATTTGATGAAGTGGATGTAGAATTAATGTGAGTGGCATTCCACTCAGGGCTCTGAAAAGCTGCTCCAGATGGGTGGGGATACCTCGGAAATAGCACTGGAGAAAGTGTTGGGGAGGGAGTATGAAGGCGTTTTGGTGAAAATTTCTTATTATTCCCTCCAATGAAAGCTCTATTGCATTTCATTTTCTTCCTTATTCGGCTTAATTGTTGAACCTGTCAGACTTACATTAGTGTTTATTTTCATTTAAAAACCCACACCAAATGTGGTGTGTTGATTAGTAGCAGCAACCTACCCTTCACAAGCTCATTCTTCCTCTCAAAAAACACTGCTTCAAGAGAGATTTATCTCTTTAAGTTTTAATGAAATGATTCAACACTAACTCTGTTTTTCACATTTTGTTAAATTCTGCTTTATTTGTAAATCTGTTTTCCTTGGCAACTTTCCCCACAGATGTGGGTGTAAACTGACAGGGGAAAAAAATATCATAATAGCACCTCCCACGGACTGGATATTATTGCAACCAGCTTTTCATTCTGGAGCAGTGGGAAGAATTAGCTTTATCATAATCAAAAAGCGAGGCATGTTTTAACTTTCCTTTCCCATATATACTCCTTGCATCTTGTCATTACTGTCTCACATCTGCAGAACTGGCAAATTTTAGGCTACAGTAATTACCAGTTCCGACAGTGCAACATCTCAAGCTACCATTTGATTCCTGAAGCTCTGTAGCTAGTGGGAGCTCACCTCTGTAGCCATTGAACTGATATGAATTACCATCATTAGCAAAATTAACAGGGATGGAAAAGCCTGTGGGCTCCCTCCAGTGCAAACTTTCTGGCAGAACAGTGGAAGCAAAAAGGCTCAGTCCTCCCACTCCACTAGAACTGTTTGTGCCCTCTCAAAACCAGCTCTGGAGAGCTGAGAAACCCTTCAGAAGGTGGCATGTAGAATTTCTTGGGAAAGGGAAGGGGGAGGAAGTTCTGCCACTGGATTTAAGGCATCAAATGGATCACCTTCCTAACCTCTCTGTGGCCTGTTACAGACTGCCAAAATAAAGCTGCTTTGGGTCTCTTTGGAGGTATGCTGTTTAAATGATGCATGGGTCCTAAGAATCCGGAAACTGCACCAAAGCTGCACTCCAGTGCTTAGGAATGGAGTGTGGCTTTGGTGCGACCTCCGGACTATTAGGACCCATGCATCATTTAAATAGCATACCTCCAAAGAGACCTGAAGCAGCTTTATTTTGGCAGTCTGTAACAGGCCTGTGTGTAGTAGAAAAATCCAAGAAGTGCACAACCTACTTGGGCTTCTTTTTCAAATGTTCCAGGTTATCTTTAAAGGTAAAGATACTTATGCTAACACAATACAGCAGTCATCTCTTTGACTCCTCACTCCTAATTAAAGTTTGTTGTTAGCTGCCTTTCAGTCAACTCCGAATTATGGTGACCCCATAAATGAGAAACCTCCAAGTTACCCTGTTCTCAGAAACCCTGCTCACATCCTGCAGACTTCCCTGTTGAGTCTATCCAACTAGAGTTTGGTCTTTCTGTCTTCCTGCAGACTTCCCTGTTGAGTCTATCCAACTAGAGTTTGGTCTTTCTGTCTTCCT
>NC_056522.1:165643371-165645263 GCF_019175285.1 Sceloporus undulatus | reverse complement strand
ACTTCCCTCTGCCTTAACAAGCAGTGAATTCGGTCTTCTCATTATATGGCCAAAGTATGATAACTTCAATTTAGTCATCTTGGCTTCTAGGAACAGTTCTAGATGGATTTGCTCTAGGATCATTCGCTTCTCTTTTGAGCAGTCCATGGTACTGGCAAACTCTCCTCCAGCGCCACACCTGAGATGTGATTATCTTCTTCCTATCAGTTTTCTTCGCTGTCCAGCTTTCACCTCTATGCATATAGAGAAGGGAATACTGTATCATCCTAATTTTAGTATTCAGTCATAAATCTTTAAATTTCAGAATCTCGTCTAATTCCTTCATAGCTGCCCTCGAAAGTCCTAATCTTCTGCTTTCATGACTGCAATCTCCACTATGATTAATGATTGGATCAAGGTACAAAAACTTGTGAATTATTTCACTATCATCATTGGCTACTTTGCAGTTATCTAAATCCTCTGTAGTAATTATTTTTGTTTCTTTAATGTTCAACTATAAACTCGCCTTTGCACTTTCTTCCTTGACTTTCTTTAATGAAATAATTCCAAGCCTGAGATATCGGATGTTCCTACAGAATGGTCCAAGAAACTTGCAAGTGGGCATTCTTAGTACAGAAATCACGACATCGGAAAACCTAGAAGCAACATCCTCTCATCAATTGCTTGACTACAGTGCTGATGCCATTATTATGCTTTCAGATATCCAATCAGTTTGTTGCTTTTAGGTTGCCCAAACTTTCTTGAAATCAAGATATATCAGTTGCTACTTCATGGTATAGGAAATGCAGGCAATTGTAAGGGGGTGGGATGGGGGCCACATTTCACCCCAGAAGCTGCACAGCACTTCTAGCACTCTCAGGATGTTGGGCAGGGAATAGGAAAAGTACAATCACCATATGTAAGAGTGGCTACCTTGTGTTTCGCACCATTTGGAGGCAAAAATCTCCCGAAAACAGTTCCCAAATCACTCTTTTTCCTCAGGGGGCTTTGGGGACTTGCAAGAGGTTTGGTGGTTTCAAAAGTGAGCTTCAGGTGCTATGTGAGCTCCATGTCCCACATTTTCCTCATCCTTGTGGTCAAGGCTGTAAGAATTACTGTAGTGTTCAGGTTCCAAGGGACCAGACATAAAGGAACTCTGACCAGTCGATTCCAGATAAGAAGGCACCTGTCCAGATCAAAGGTTTATGAAGAATGGTACTTGGTTCACCTGCTCCAATCCACTGTATCCCCAACACCTTGAGCCTTTTTTAAACCAAACATATATACAATTGAGCCCCTCTAGGTGACTTCCAGTGTTGGGAGAAAATCTTCTGTGGTGCAAAACAGTTCCAGAGTATGAACGAGGTGCAAAATGGCTGTCATGATTGGCTGCTTGGAGGCATTTTTCAGAGGGCAGGACATGGGCCTGGAGTTTTCCTCATAGGAACAGGTAGAACTCTTTGAGGTCCCCAAACCTCAGGATGCTGTCCATCCCTTGTCTGGGAACCATGGTGTTCTGGATGTTGTTGGGCTGCAGTTAGAATTAGCCCCAGGCAATATATCTTATGGTGAAGAAGGCTAAGAGATGCAAACCACCATCTGTAAGGGCACAAATGCCCACCCCTAAGAACCAAAGATAAATATGTGTGACACCCTCACTGAATTAAATTCCAAATATATTGACCCTGCTCATACAATATGTCCAACCCACCTAAGAATAAACCAACAAAATATGGGCATTTGCCAATTGCAAAAGACAAAAACCGAAACCAAACAAAAAAACACACCACAACTTGCCAAATAATAATAATAATAATAATAATAATAATAATAATAATAATAATAATAAAATAATAATAATAGATATAACATGATAAACATGGCAGTCCAAAAAGGCAGATACTCAAATCATG
>NC_056522.1:165617880-165643361 GCF_019175285.1 Sceloporus undulatus | reverse complement strand
GCACAATAGAGACCATGAATAGCAAGCCTCCAGAGGCAAAACCTTCCAAATCCTGGTCTTGGTTATAGAGAAGGCTCTATCTTGCACCGAGAAGGGAAGTAAGAAGCACATTTCCAAACTGGTTGTATTTATACTGTATCCTGGGAGACAGGCATTATTTGATTAGAGTCAGAACTTTGGTTTATACAGCATGCAGCAGAAAGTGGCATGCCTTCACAGGGTTTTCTATTTGCTTTGAAATGTACACCAGCTTCTTCCCTAAGACAACTGAGAGGGCCATATTACAAAGTCAGGTGTACAATTCATGATTTAGATAAAGTCTGTTTATTGTGACATGGAATTCACTGAAAATTTCATCCTTGAAAAATACTCAAGAGCTTTCTTTTAGTGTAGCTATCATGCAGGTCTGTTTTGCTGCATTCAAGACCCATCAAACCTTTTCAAGCTGTGTCATCTTTTCATCTTAATATTGTATCACTGCAGATACTGTACACATATTTACAACCTTCACCTTCATCTGATGAATCAGTGCCTGCATTTCTGTTCTGCTGCTTATAAACAACCATTATCCCAAACTGTAATTTTTCTTTGTTGAGATGGCAGGAGAGATGGGAAGACCCCGGGGGGGGGGGGGGAACCCATAAAAATTTGGAAAAAACAGGTCCCCCCCCTTTTTTTTTTAGTGAAGCCTTTTTTGTTTTGTTTCTTCTGAAAAATTGGAAAAAGTCTAAAAAGCAAGAAAATTGATTATGGAATGTTCTATTTTAGCATGATGAATAAAATCATTAAGACAAGGTGTTCATATATTCTCCAAATCATTTCTAAAAACTACACATAGTATCAGATTATTCAAATTTCTGTGCACTGAATGAGGGCAAGCAAGACTTAGGTTACTAACTGAACTCTCCAGTGCAAGAGCAAGATGTATTTCTTCCTTCAGGAGGCACTGACAGAATCTGGTGTATGTTTGGAAACACTCAAACTAAATTAAGAAATAAACTGACATATGAAAAGGTAGAGAAGCTTCTTTTAATCCGGCTACACCTTTGGATTCCACTGTTGTATGGTATACCTGGGGAAATACATATTGGCTTGCATATATATGCATTTGCTATCCTGCTTTTCTCCCAGTGCAGAACCAAAGGGGACTTACAACAGAGTAAAACATACAGTTAAAATAAATCATAAAACTATTAATTATTAACTGAAGTGCTATCATATTAAAATAACAATGAGTTTCAAAGTATTCAAAATGTAACAGATGTGGGAAATGTGCAGCACTCCAATAGACTGAACTGGATAATAATGTGCACCACTTCATTATCCCAAGCAGTAGCCTTATCCAGAAAATTACTGGCAGGAAGTTGCACTAACACTTCTTTTGACGTGAATGGTTTTTACTTGCATGCCATTAACCTTTGGCAAAAACACAGATTCAGTTCAGATAATCTTCCCAACAATACATTTGGATGAAATGGCAAACAATTCGTTTGCAGCAAATTAGAAGGAGAAGGTTGAAATCCTCCAAAACATTCATTTGGAAAACTGTGAATGGCTTATGGGCTTGTACACTCTCACCTTTCTCTGAAATGGGCAATTACTGGACTTTAGGGCTTTGCACAGCTATTAGGTGCTCCTTCAAGTGAAGCAGAAACAGAATTATGCAAACTGCCTTAAACTGAAAATTCTTCTTGCAGGTGGCAGGATTCAATGTTCCTTAGTGTGGAATATGAATTATGCAGTGCATAATCAGAGGGACCATAACCAGAATATCAACTGATGGCTGCTTCCAGCCACGGCTTTTATTATGAAATCACATTGCATCATTCAGAAAGGTATCCAGGTAAGAGCAGCTACTTTGCCGCCAGTTCAAATCCTCCCTCCCCCATAAAAATCTAAAGGAGGAAAGGATGCAATAGCTATAGATGATCTTCTGACTGGCAGCACAACAAACCTTCTGTCTGGAAGCACCTATTTGTGTTTGCTTGCAGGATGCTCTCTTAAGGTTTAGCTAATTTACTGAAGTAAAACACCAAGGGATTGTTAAGGGACTTCTGCATGAATCATAGGAGACAACCAGCTGTTACCTAGAGAAACATAATCGTCAAATAAACCTATGTCATATTTGATATTTTCTTTTTGTTCAGTCTTGGTGAAGTTCAAACCCTGGTGGTCATCAATGGATGATTACTCCATGACTACTCAGATTATAATATTTAGTGCTGGAGGACCTGGTGTTAAATGACTAAGACAGGACAGAGATGCACAATACACATAAAAATGGGGGAGGTTTGTCTGCTCCTAGATGCACACTGTCTTTCAGGGACCACACTGACATGAGGATGAGAGAGGTTTAAAACTTTAGTTAACTTCTTTGATCAGTATAATGTTAACAGTCATGTTCTTCTTCTTTTTTTGCTGCACCAGTAATGCCTTGGCATCTCATAGTGCCTTTTAAAATGGTTCAACAAAAGTTACTTGGTGGTTACTTATATCTGTTTCTTCTTGACTTGATGGATAGATTTGCTCCACACGCTGGAAAACAACACAAATCAGAAACTGAATGAATGCAGTAAAATTATTTGACTGCAATTAATGTGCTTCACCTGGTCAAAACAGATGCTGAAAAAAGCGATGGCGGAAGAAAAGTACAGAAGGTGTGTTGTTTTGAAAAACAACAACAACAACAATCAGACACTTTACTTTGTGGAAACAGAAATCTAATGACTGAGGTCAAAATATTCACACAACTCATGCTTCTTCGAACAGTGACTCACCATCCCATGCTGCAAATTAGTTTTGAACCTGAGAAGACTTTTTAAAAAAGGTTTAACACTACATTAAAATCTATTGCTCGAAGAAGAAGATCCTACTGGGAAAACCAAGCTCTTATGCACAGAATTTTAGATTTAAAGAGGCTCTTTAAAAGGAAAGACTCTTCTGCTTGTTTTATTTGTTTTGCTGTTGTTGTATGAACTGTGCTTTTGATTGACTGGGGCACAGACCATGAACTGCTAATTTCAAAAATTAGAATAAAGCTAAAGTACACTAAATCAAATACAGTGCCAAAATACAATCTGAAGAACATCCCTATAGAATTTAAAGACCAGATTGCACTACCATGCCTAATTGACAGAGAAACGTAAGAAGTCTGACTTTGTCAGGAAGAACACAAAAAGACAATGCAGCCAAAAAGCCTCATTGGATGACTGATCATGAAAGTCTTGAAATGGTTAAGGACATATGAGAAACAAAAGTAAAAGATGAAATTAATGGCTGCAATCCTGAATGCCACTGTTCAGTGAATTGTGCACAGGACAAATAGAACTACTGTAATAATGATAATATTGCAATGAAAGAGACAAAACCAACCAAAAAGATGGAACAAGACATCTCTTTCACAAGTTCTGAAAAATTAAAGGGAAATTCAAAATAAGAATAGAGATGCTATATGACCAACAAGGGAACACATTACATGATTAGGAGCAAATAAATAGATGGTGGAAACAATACACTGTGAAGCTATGTCAATAAATAAATAAATAAATAAATAAATATATGGCCCCATACAGACAGGCCAAAATAAAGCTGCTTCAGGTCACTTTGGAGTTGACCAGCTTCTGGACTCTTAGGACGCATGCATCATTTAAACAGCATACCTCCAAAGTGACCCGAAGCAGCTTTATTTTGGCCTGTCTGTATGGGGCCTATGATGTGTTAATTCAAAAGAGAACACTTTGTTGATAAACCCAGAGTTTTGGAAGGGGAACTTTCTAGAAGTGAAGGGGAAGCTGAACTCAAAGGACTTGGGAGAAGTAAATCACTAGAAACATATGGCATATCATTAGAACTGTTTCAAGCTACAGAAACAGAAACCACTCAAACTTTAATAAAATAAAATAAAAAAATCTGCCTATACATACGGAAAATAATACCATGGTGCATAAATATGAAAGAATCAATATGCATTCCAATCCTCAAGAAAGGGAACACCAGGGATTGTAGAAGTCACCAAACGATTGTATTAGTTTCCAATGCAATCAAACTGAGGCTCAAAATTTTACAATAAACACTCCTATCATGCTGGATGTCCAAACTGGGTTCACAGAAGAGACACCAGGAATCGTATTACAAACATATATTGCAAATATAAACTAGGTTCACAGACTGAAGAGGCACTAGGGATCATATTGCAAATATATATTAGATAATGGAACATATAGATAATGGAACATACTAAAGAATTTCAGAAGAAAATCGCTGTTTTACACTCTGCTTTTATAGACTATAGTAAAGTCTTTGATTGTGTAGATTATTCATGAAGAATTATGGTTTGCTTTAAAAGAAATGGGTAGGTCACAACATCTGATTGCCCTGATGCATGACCTGTACTCTGGATTAGAGGCCATTGTCAAGACACAAGAGGAAGGAGGTATGAAAATTGGAGAAACATCAAAAACTTAAGATATGCAGATAATTTCCTATTAAACACAGAAAATAGTAAAGCCATGGAATAAAGACATCAGCTGATGGAAGTTGAGGAAGAAAATGAAAAAGCTGAATATTATATATATATATATATATATATATATATATATATATATATGAGAGAGAAAGACCACAATGATTTATTTAGCTTTAAAGTTGTCAATAAAGGAAAAAGGTTACATTTTTAGCTTTAGGTAACCTGCACACCTGCAGCAGAGGTGTTAATAAAGAAGTGTACTTCAATGCCTCAGTAGGAAACCTAAAAGAATTATCAACACAGGTATCATTATTATTACTTTACAATTTCTCTCTGACAGACGTCTCATTTTTGCTACTTCTTCAAGTGACTCCAAAAGGAAAACCCTTTGCAATTATGGTTTCAGCTGCGAGGTGATCAGCTAAGTGCTGATTTAATATATTTCACATCTTAAAATATATTCAATTATTATTTTATATCCTTTGGGCTATAAAATAAAAAATGAAAAAGTGCAATATATTAAAAACAGAGCTTACCTGACCCTCTCTGGGTCAGCTGCATGCTCCAGCAAGGGTCCATGACAGTTAGGGTGCCACAGTATAGTATATGGCAGGGCCGCTTACCAGAATGAGAGCTGTCAGTTGGAAGGGGGGGATGAATGCCCTAAAGATCAGGAAGAAAAGTAAAGTCTCTTCATCTGCATTAAATGCCACCTTCATCATCTGATGATGGAGACAGTTGACAGATACTAATACAGTAATCAACACTGTATTTTTTAAAAAATCCAACTCTTTCCCTTTCAACATAAGTTTGAAAAGAGCCTATAACCTTGCTTTTACACATCAACATTAACTGGCTACTGTAAAATTCAAAAAGACTTGTATCACCAGATGCAGTCCTTTGAAAATTTAGCATCAGGGACATAATTTGCCTCTTTCTGGATGCTATTTCGGCCCACTTCCACAATGGTGTAAATATCCTCTATATCTTGAGGTCTGGATATCACTCTATACTGCATCTGAAGAAGAGGGTTTATATCCACAAAAGCTCATGCCAAAATAAAAAGCAGTTAGTCTTAAGGATGCTGCTACATTCCACCTTCCCTCCTTTTCTTCCCTCCTTCCTCCTTTTTACGTTGCAAGAGACTATCAGGGCTACTTCTCTGAAAGAAGCCTATAACCTTGTAAGACTGGGCAAGCTACAAGAAATGGACACATAAAACAACAAATATGTTTAATCACAAACACTCCAATAAAAATGGGAGAATCACAAGGTATCACACAATTTTCTAACTGAAATGGCAAAACTTTAAGTAAACATGATTACTGGAGTTCAGAAAGATATTATGGTCTTAAAAAGCAAAGTGACTGTGCTTCAGAGAAATTCACTATCAGCCATCCCAAATGGTTCTTCCAGGAAGTTTCCACAGATCTCTTTCTTTGGAATCTGAACCAGTAAGATCCAATATAGTATACTTTTAAGGACAACTAACTAGGTAGCTGTCACACCAAAATCACTTGGCAATAAGAGAAACTGAAGCCAGTAAAGATTTAAATATTTCTTTATTCATTTGAGCAGCCCATTTCCAATAGGTTACAGAAGGTATTAGAATTCTTTATTCTCTGAATGTCAACGGAAAAATCTTTTATGCATCTGAAGTGCAGGAGAGGAGAAAGTAAAGTCTGTTGCTCACATGTAGCCCTCCATGGCAAGCCCTCAGCACCTCTGTTTTATTACCATTAGGTAACCTTTTCCACTAAAAATTCATTTCATGTCCTTACAGAACAAGGGGAGGGAAAATTTCATCATGTTTTTAAGGGGCCCTGAGCTGTTTTAAGGTTGGGCGAGGATGATTTTCAGCCAAGAAGTAAACTGGAAGTTTATGTTCCTTTCAATTCCTGGTTGAAAATAATGTCCCTCCTGAGTCTAAAACACTCTGGCGAGATCTAAAATCATGGCAAAATTGTGAAGTCGAAGGTTTTCATGGCCGGCATCCATAGTTTTTTGTGGGTTTTTCGGGCTATGTGGCCATGTTCTAGAAGAAATCTTCTAGTACATGGCCACATAGCCTGAAAAACCCACAAAAAACCCATGGCAAAATTGCCCTTCATGACCCCCCCAGGGGGCAATAAGGAGGCCTTTTGGTGAACAAAATAAGTAAAAAAGATTTTGGTTCTGTGGTGGGAGAAGTTGTGACACTCCCCACGGTCCCATGGGAGACCAATCCAGATTTCCAACCTTTGGTAATTGCCCACCCCTACTTTAGTGTGGCTCCTTCCCACTGAGAGCTGCAACTGCAATACCAACACAATTTTCTGAAGACAATCCTCTTCATGCTTTCCAGTACAGTATTAGCATCATCTGAATACCATGGAGAGTTTACTGACCTCATGATATTTTCTAGCAAACAACTTCCCACAAGTCACTATCATCTAACTAGCCTCTTGGAAGCAAAATGGTAGTATACCAGGGCTATCTAATATCTAAATTTTATTATGATTTAACCCCTGCTATATCCCTACTTCTAGAAGCATGCTACAATAAGTAAAGATCTAGCTCTTGCAATCAAATATAATATAAAGCCAGATTGTTCTTGTGCAGGCTCATACCCAGCTGATCTCCAAGAAGATCTTTTTACTGCTACAAAAGATGGGTGTCAGACAGCTTGTCATACAAAGAGAAAGAAGATGGCAATATATGTCTGAACTTGTTTTGAACAAGATGAGCAATTTTTATCATAATTGCCTGTAACTAGTAACTTTCTGGCATAAGGAGAGTGCAGTCAAGCCACATTTCACATTTTAAAAACAATGTGATAAACAGAAACAATGTCACCTATATTGGTGTAACATGCAATGTTTTCTAATTACTGTCAAAAGTCATTTTCAAGGACATATTATTTCTTTATAGGCTGAGCAGCAGCAGCACACATAACGAAAACAAGTTACTTTTAAACACAGCAATGCTAAAACACTGTAATGAGTAACAGGAATGGATTATTTTCGACAAGTAATTTCCCACGGTCTATTTTTTTTACAGCCACAAATCTGTGAAATTGTTTATCATAAAGCAATTCAAAGGTTATGCGACCACATTTATCTGAGCTTTGTTTCTGGCTGCCAAACTATAATATCATGAAATATGAGAACAGATGGTTACGTATTTGTTCTAATAAACTGATCTGAAGATTTCACCTCCAATCTTCATGGTGTCCCAGTGCAATATTATCAAGATGAACAGCCTGCCCCTCAAACAAACATAATGAAATTCTATATCAATCCTGTTTTCTCTCTTCTTTCCTTTGTCATCATTTCTCTCTTACTCTCTGGGATCTTTGTATTACATGTTTAAACTGATTAAGCAAATGAATGAACACTTTAAAGTGAACTTATGGCACTGACAAACTTAATGTGTGTAAATCAATGAGTGCACAAAGTAGTATTAAAAGTGCTAAATGATAAAGTGGAACCTGTATTTATTGGATGTGAGCTTTTTAAGGGTCATACACTGGGAAATTTCAAACCAGGAAAATATGTTTTTAGTAGCGACATGACAATAAATCCGGAAGTTAAAACTCAATTTTATTTACAACTTTGCTCCTGCTTCCAAAATTTTAAAGAGACAGCCTAAAATGATATGATACTGTCTTAACAGTATCAGACAGTATTATCCAATCTGACAGTATTATCCAATCTGAACAAAGCAAGTTGAGATGCTACCAGTAACTAAAGAAGATTCTGACATTCAAGTTTTTGTTGAGTACATGCAAAATAGCTTTGCCTTGTTAACAACAAAATTTGTTGAGCTTTGATTGAAGAATAGCTTTCAGCATTAACATTTCTCCTAGTATAAAACCAAGACCTCAAACCAATAATTGGTCTCAATCAAAGTGGACCAACTGCATCAAAGAAATTTGCAGAAATGTTCTATTCATTCAGTGAGTCTGTTCTAGATCGGCCTAGAAACTAAGGCCCCAAATTAATTCTCTTTTTACAATCTTCATCTCTAACATCAGAAGACTTTGAATAAAAACGTAATATGACTATACATCAAGTGTTGTTAGCCTTTTTTTTTTACATCTCCTACAATTGTTCAGAAGTAGTTTAAGATCCAATTGAAAACCCTGTGAAGGCAGGCACAGAAGAAAACTCTGTGAGTATTAAACAATTTTGACTACTTACCACCATATTGTAGGCATCTGGAACCTCAATTTCAAACTGAAATGTCCCATTTTGATAATAACCTTCATCTGTAAAGAAAACACAAATGCTAAAGCACAATTGCTAAAAATGCAGTAATCATTCAAGAGATAATGCTATCCATTTTCTTCTGAACTGAGATGGTGCAAAATTTTGATACCTTGTGTGAGCCCGATTTTGACATTCATTGCCTTTAAGGACTTTTCAGCCACATCAAGATTAGCATCATGCAGTGAAAGCACAAGGAGTGCTAACTCTAATATGATAATGGGCTATGGAATGGACTGAAGAAGAGGAAAAATAATCTCCATAGAGCATAACAACCATTTTACAAACTTGAAGGTTTTATTGTAGCTAGGAGAGAAAGAACACAACTAGTACCCCATTGTGTAATTGTTAATTTATGAAGACTACAGGAGGAACAAAGAAAGGATTGATCTTGCTAAAGCCCCAACTGCAGTGATCATGTGTGATGTGGACTTAGTGGAATACAGAAATTGAGAAATTTGATATCTGGAAGAGGAAGAACACATTCAAATATACACATGCAAAAACTATTTTGGGTAATGACACAAATACCACATCTCGCACTTGGGTGATCAGGCAAAGAATATTAGCCAGAGGGCAAGGGCCCTTTCACACTACACAATCATAGTTCTATGCTAATATTTTAATTGCTGTGGCTGCATCCTATGGAATTCTGGGGCTTCTAGTTCTGTCAGAGGGACTGGAGGAGGATTCTCTGGATGAAGGTTCCAAAAGCCACTCCCTCAATTGACGATCCAAGGATGTTTCCATAGTAGTTAAAGTGAAATCATAGCACTACAACTGTGTAGTTTGGAAAGGCCCTAAGGTGATTATGAAGAAAGCAGCAAAGCTACAGTTAGAATCTGCTCCCTTGTTATTGTCAAACACAATGAAGTACCTAAATAACATATTTTCTTCTGAGGTTTATGTGCAACATATACAGGTGAAAAAAATAAAACCAGCTACAATACTCCAGATTTCATAGGGAGGCCAATGAACAAATATAAAGAGCAACAGGACAAATTCCTGACCAGCACCCTCTTCTGTGAAAAAACTGAATTTTGACGTGACAGTTTATAATGTGCCTTTTCATATGAAGAAATGCATACAATTGGTGGCAAACGGGATATGTGTTAAGAGTACTTGGCAGACAGGTGCAAAGAGAGATGAGAAGACAACACAGCTGATGAAAAAGAAATAGACTAGTAAACAGGCTGAAAAATTGGCCTGGATTTAGAAAAGGACAAATACAGGGCAATATAAAGTTAAGCGGGGCAATGTGCTTTTGATATACTGGAACTGATAGTCATTGGCAGTTTGAGGGGAAAGCCTCTGTGGACCACTTCTTGAAGAGCTATTGTGTTGAGGTCCTCCTTGTTGAAGACATCTGACTAAGAACTATTGGTAACAGAATACTACATTGTGGATCAGGGACCTAAGAAGCAAACCAGGCAAATTTCAATTACCTTTCCAGAATCATCTGCAAAATGTACATGTTCTTTGTTTTCCCTTAAAACTTTTAAGCCTGAAAGAAGAAGAGTGATGTCCTCTATTGCACATTGAACTTCACCAGAATTTCTGAGCTCTAACACTGCCACCTAGTGCCTACATCTCTATAACACTAATTCTCAATGTAACGAGGGAAAATTATTTTGGGCTAAATTGAATTGTTAATTTCAACTAAAGCACTGAACCACTTGGGTTTGCATTAGTTTTTACTTACTGTTCAACAAATGACTCAGTGGGTCTACTCTAAGTGGGACTACCAGTTGGATTTATACTGTAGCTAGCATAACGGTAAGAACTGTTCGACAATGGAACACACTCCCTTGGAGTCTCCTTCTTTGGAGGTTTTTAAACACAGGCTGGTTGGCCATCTATCGGGGGTGCTTTGATTGTGAGTTCCTGCATGGCAGGGAGTTGGACTGTATGGCCCTTGGGGTCTCGTCCAACTCTGTGATTCTATGATCAAATGCATCAAAAGCTACTGGACTTCTAGAAAACAGTATGTAATAATATCAAGTACATCACAGAGTGCAATTTCCTGTTAGGTTAATTAGTTTTAATATTTATCTATACAGCATGAAAATTACAGAAATTGCTTATTTGTTAAGTGCTGAGAGGATCACCCTAAAACATATAAGGAAGGAGGGAACGTGAAATGACTGATTGAGATATAGCAGCCATGCCCGAATTAACTGATAATCAGAGAAAGCAGTCAGATGCACAAGAGTGTTGAGAAATGGGGTATGGTTGCAACATTTTGAGAAAACGAAGTACATTATGGGATCCAACATTTTTCTCAAAAAAATATTTATACAGTGGGTAAGACTTTGGGTTTTGAAAAAAGATATGTGATATTTTAACTTTTTTTGAAAATGTATTTATTAAATTCTTTACCACACATACTTGACTATAAGTCAAAACATTTATGCCCAAAAATTGACCCTAAAATCCTGGGTTGATTTATATACGGGTCAGTACAGTTAATACTGCTTAGAAAGCAGCACTGTCCTGATGTTAAAACCTTCTTTCCCCATCCGCCTCCAGATTGTGTGTCCCTGTTAGTTCTGCTGGACCTCTGAACGGTTTTCGATACCATTGAACATGGTATCCTTCTGGGCCGCCTTTCTGGGATGGGGCTTAGAAGTGTTGTTTTACAGTGGTTCTGTTCCTTCCTGGAGGGGCAAACTCAGAAGGTGGTGCTAGGGGACTCCTGCCCAACTCCCTGGCCATTGGCCTGTGGGGTTCCTCAGGGTTCTGTGCTACTTAACATATACATGAAACTGCCGGGAGAGGTCATCCAGAGTTCTGGATGTGGTGCCATCAATATGCAGATGACATTCAGCTCTACTACTCCTTTCCATCTCAATCCAAGAAGGCTGTCCTGGTCCTAAACTGGTGTCTGTCATCAGTAATGGACTGGATGAGGGCAAACAATTTGAAATTTAATTCAGATAAGACAGAGGTGCTCATGGTCAGTCGGAAGCCAGATCAGGGAATAGGAACCCAGACGGTGTTAGATGGGGTTACACTCCCTGCAAAGACACAGGTTCGAAGTTTGGGGGACTCCTGGACTCAGCTCTGAACCTGGAGGCCCAGGTCTCAGCAGTGACCAGAAGTGTTTTTGCACATTTAAAACTTTTGCACCAGCTGCGCCCATTCCTTGAAATACTGGATCCGGCCTCAGTGGTACATGCCTTAGTTACATCCCGTTTGGACTACGGTAATGTGCTCTACTTGGGTCCGGATTTGAAGAGTGTTTGGAAACTTCAGCTGGTCCAAATAGCTGCAGCCAGGCTCTTAACAGAGGCAGGTTACACAGACCACACACCTCTGTTGAAACAGCTCCACTAGCTGTCAGTTTGTTTCCACGCACAATTCAAAGTGCTGGTTATGATCTATAAAGCCCTATATGGCTCAGGCCCAGGCTATTTGGCAGACCGTATCTCCATGTATGTACTAGCCCAGGCTCTCAGATCCTCAGGAGAGGCCCTTCTCATCACAACCATGGTTGGTGGGAACACGAAAGAGGGCCTTTTCTGTGGCTGTCCCGAGAGCTTGGAATTCCCTGCCCAGGGAGGCTAGAATGGCCCCTTCCTTGCTATCCTTCCACTGGCTGGCTACAATCTACCCGTTTACACAGGCTTTTAAAACAGAAAGTTTTTAAAGCATGGGATGGGGTAGTGTTTTTTTTTTAAACATTTTCAGCCTTTTAATTGTATTTATTCTTTTAACATGTAACTTGTTTTAATATTGCAATAATTTAATTCTATTTTAATGTACTCTTTATGTATGCTTTTTATTGTACTGTTTTTTTTAATGTTTTGAGCTGCCCTGAGTGTCAGTTTTGGAAAAAAGGTGGGATATAAATATAGTAATAATAATAATAATAATAATAATAGTAATGATGATGATGATGTCAACTTATACATGAGTATATGGTATATCTCAATATATGTTTCTGAAATATTATAAATGTTCACTTGTTGATAATTTTATCCTTGCTAAATTGAAATGTACTGTATTATTTATTATTTCACTAAAAACTAAAAAAGTTCAAATTTCTAAAAAATGTACAGGGCTCCCCCGGGTTACGAAATTAATTCGTTCCGCGGCGCCATTCGTAACCCGAAAAGCATTCGCAAGCCGAAGCCCCATAGGTGCAAATAGTGAAAGCCGCGATTTGGTGCGAAAAAGCGCCGAAAAGCACCAAAATTTTTTTCGTAACCCGAAATAACCTTCGTAACCCGGAACAGTTTTTTTTAATGGATTTTTTTCGTAACCCGGAAATTTCGTAACGCGGCGCATTCGTATCCCGGGGTACCAGTGTAATGCCTTTTTAAAAAATTCATGTTTAACCTTGACAAAAATGATTTTTAAAAGCCCTCTTTTTAAAAGAGGATTACATAGTGTTTATTCGACATCTATGGCTGTAAATTTTTTATGTACCTACCAACAATTTAATATGTATTTCTGTTCTAATGACAAGGCTTCACTTTATGTGTGAGAAAATAATGCAGGAGACAAAACTGAGTGTAAAAACAATATCTGCATGTGTATATAAGAATACCATATGTGTACTACACTTGGGATGACTTAAAGCTAATTTTATTCATTTAAAGATATACTTTTAAAAAGATTACCTGGATTTACAGTTAGGAGAAAGTAATGGAGCTTATTTGGGTCAGGAAATTTCACTTCACATGTACCTGAAAATAAAGATGAAAATCTGAAAATAAATGACAACTGTGATGTTTCCTAGTGAAGCCAGAGAGAAAAGGAAAGGCACCAAACATAGGGATGAAAATGGAGGAAACCTCAGAAGGTATATAACCTTGTACAACCCAACTGAGAATAACCATTCCTTCTTGGGTGGATGAGTCACTTCTTTCAGAAAGAAATGAGAATCATACTGCACACCACTCCTTTTAAAAAAGAAAGACTCTTTTCCCTAAGGAAAAGTTATAATAGTCAAAGTTGGGGGGAAGGGATTACTATCTGTGCAATTTAAAATCTCCTCCATTTTAATTTTTGCCACACAAACAAAAACTTTATCATTGCTAAACCATTACCTTCAGTCAAAAACTGAATGCCTCCATGTGTTGGTTTCTTTCAGTCTCTCATAAAGCTTCTAAACATGCAAAAGCGTTATATTACTAAAATTTGTGTTTATTTTGTATTTTTACTGAGTCCTTGGGTTTAAACTTCTTAATAACTGTTAGCCATTTTAAAGGCATAAATACTGTAAGACAAGAAAGCAACATAAAAGCAGTACTAGCACAAGCACACAGAAGTCAGAGGAACGTATTGTAAAGCTCACAAACTAAAAGGTCATGATTTTGTTTAAAAAGCAATGTTCTTCAAAGAACATAAACTCAATCACTAGATAAAACACCAAAGCTAGGATGCCTGAACTAAAAAGGACCTAGGTCACTGCCAATTTCACTTCTGAAACTACTGTGGAGGGCAACACTGACAGTTATTCCTAGAGTAGTTTTAATATCCAGACAGTGATGGAGTTTATCACATTACCATTTCTCCCAGGATAGACACAGGATATATCTTTTAAAAGGTGGCTGTAATTGCACTGCCCTGTCGCTGGGCAGTATACATCTAGGCTTCTCCCACAGCTTTTCATGATTTTTCATAGATTTTCCCATTCATGAAAAGCTGCAGGAGAGTTCTGGGTTGCATATGGGCTGCTTACTCCTGGTGATAAGATCTGCCCTTCTAAAATATACCCCACATCTATCCTGGCAGATAATGTGATAAACTCCCGAGATTCAAATGGAAGAACACAGTGCTTCTAATCCGAAGCAGTTAATGGCTTTAACTATTAGCAGAACTTTGACTTGTGTTGAGAAGTCATGCTTTGCATTCATAGGAAATGGCTGCTCCCTGAATGATTCAGGGACATTGGAGCGGTGCTGACAATTCCCTGACATTTAGGAAGTGCATCAGGCTTTCACACACACATTCTTCCTAAACGTTTTAGCAACGTTTTGCCAGCACTTACCCCATGTTAAGTGCTGGTCTGAAAATCTTCAATGTAACCACACCAAGGTTGAAGTAACCTACGTAAGTTACTTCCTTTCTTAAATTTACTGCTCATTTTTTTAATAGCAGATGTCTGTCTGAGTTCTATAAACTATAAACAAAGACAAACATGCTACATAAATACTGGTTTGTGGGACACTTGGGACCTCGGCCCTTACACATTTCAAAATAGTGTTAATAAGATAAAAACACAGGACAAGTGTCAACAACGAGGGGTCTTCTGTGGATAAGAGGTAACGGTTACTTGGGCCCGAACAGACAGGCCAAAATAAAGTGGCTTCAGGTCACTTTGGAGGTATGCTGTTTAAATGATGCATGTGTCCTAAGAGACTGAAAGCTGCACCAAAGCCACACTCCAGTCCTAAAGAACTGGAGTGCAGTTTTTGGCACAGCTTCTGGCCTCTTAAGATGTATGTGTCATTTAAACAACATATTTCCAAAGTGATTCGAAGGAGCTTTATTTGGCCTGTCTCTTTGGGCCCTTAAGGTTTGAGAGGTACTCCTGTCACAGTGCTCCATCCATCTCATCCTGTTTAGTAATACAGAGACTATATTCTGTGCTAACTATAGTTTCTGAACTAGTCTTCAAACAAAGCCCAACACAATCAGTTCAGATAGCTTGTCATAGTACAAACACAATTCTCTGATTCTGTGTATCATATAGACATGCACACATCTCAAAAAGATAGAAAAAAAATTCTTAGTCCATGCTTCACATCCCAAAAGATTAGGACACGATTCATCAAATGTCAAGGACATTGGTCTGAGTGGAACAAATCTCAGCTTTATTTACATCTCTACCATTAATATCAAAGCTGAGATGGTGTATTTGTATGTCAAACTGCATAGAGAGAATAAAATAAATAGGAATACACCTTAAATTCTTTTTGATGTTCTGAAAAATAAAAAAGCTATGAACAACTTAATTTATAGGCAATTTTTTTAAAAATTAAGGTGTTGGTAATGTGGACAGAATAGTCTTCTTTTCCTTCACACCACACACAGTGAACTTTGTAGACAAGAAATACAAAGTCTTTCCTCAGAAGGCAGTCAGTTTTATAAGAAATAATTTAAATTCCAACTGAATTTATACAATATGTCTCAAGTCCGTATGTTAAAAAACATGGGGAAATATTCATCCACTCTTCAGGAAGCAGGGTGAATATTATACTTACAAGGTAAATTTACTTCAAGTTCTGCAACTTCTGTTAAAAATAAAATAAAATACTGTCAGTATCAATTTATTTATATAACACCTTTCTATTAATAAAGGTAAAATAATTTTACATCCAAATTGGCAAAATTATAATACAGACATCAACAGCAAAACCAAAAATATGACATACCGTATCATAACATATAAAACATAAGAACAATTCACAAGACAATTTTACATAGATACTAAATAACAATCCAGAGAACCTTTCATCAAAGATGAATAAGGGCCCAAACAGACAGGCCAAAATAAAGCTGTTTCAGGTCACTTTGGAAGTATGCTGTTTAAATGATGCATGTGACCTAAGAGGCGGAAGTAGTGCTCAGCGCATACGCCAGTCCTAAGGACTGGAGCACAGCTTTGGCGCAGCTTCTGGCCTCGTCAGATGCATGTGTCATTTAAACAGCATATCTCCGAAGTGATCCAAAGCAGCTTTATTTTGACCTGTCTATTTGGGCCCTAAGTTCAATGTTGGACAGTTCAGCCCTCCTTTCATAACCCCCTGTTTGCTCTAACAACCTGCTCTGCTGGGCTGGAATAGCCTTTGGATCAGGATTTTGGCACCACAGGTGGTTGTGTGAGGAGGGAACAAAGTTCTGACACCCACTTTGAGTGCCACCACTTTGAGTGCATCAAGCAAAGAAAAATAATAGCAACAACAGCTACAATCACAACAGTCACACAACACATTGGTACAGAACTGTTAGATCATGTCAATATTGGTAATATCAAAATTAACTCTTTCCTACCTTCATTATCGTACTGATAGCACTGATTCCGCAAACACAAATATGCTAATTTTAACAGCCAAAAGATTTTAAAAGACAGAACGTTTGCCAATATGCATAAAAAAACAGAACAGCAGATTGGTAAAATTTACCCAAGATCTGTAGAGATGCCATAGTTCAAACTATGACTGACTGACAGATGGAAGCATTTTGAGGTACCATGAATGTGCAAAGTTTCTTACTAATAAAACATATAGGTTTCAGTTGACAGAAATGTAGCTACACTTAGTATGAATCCCAAAATAGAGAAAGGCAGCTTTTCTTTAGTCCCATTGAAATCAGTAAAACATATTAGTTACAGTTCATTTAATGCTTAGTTGTGCTAACTATTTTAATGGGAATAGTGTGGCTACATTTCTTTTAACTGAAACCTATAGGTTTCATAGTAAGAAAATTTGCACGCTGATGGAACCTCTAAATGCTTCATTACAGTTCTATCTATCAGTCAATTTTGAAATATGCATCTCTGCAGACCTTGGGTATATTTTTACCAATCTGCATTTTTAAGAAATGTAGCAACCCAACCCCCCAGAAATGTCCACAGCTTTCTTTACAAGAGGGTGCCAAATTCTTGGCCTCATCCACTTCACGAAATCTGAGTGTAATTTTGTCATTGTAGCTTGAAAGAGTGTTCTTGTATTGTAAACTGTCAATTTGCAGGGTTGTAGCTCTAATTTTTTCATAGAACCATTATCAAAGAACAGTGTCATGTTATCAAGTGCTGAACTCATTTATGAAGTTCCTGTTCCCACAGAAGAAAAATTCAAGGGAAATCCATGAAGGTAGGATGCAAACATTGAGTGGCAAGTGCCCATCACATTCAACTCTGAAGGAGTGATGTGCCAACATTCAGCTTAGAGATTCTGAAACCAAAATGCAACAAGGTCTGGGAGGCCTTCAACAATGTCAGCTGCTGAAATTGTTGAGCATGTTCATGCCCCAATTTTGGGAGACTGGCGAACCTCAGCCAAAACAATTGCTGAGACACCAGAGGTATCCCAGGAATGCACAGGGTTTATAATCCATGTGTTCCACCAATTAGTAGAAATGTAAAATGTCGGTAAATTTGGAAACCAAGGGACAAAATGGAAGGTTTTTATTTCCAGGGGGGAAAAACCCTGAATTTTGGGCGAACATTGGGAAAAAAAGATATTAGCATCCTTTAGAGATTGCAATTCACTTTCTTAGGTTGGGAACATAAAGGGAATTATATGCACAATTAAATAGTTATATAATTTTGTTTGGCAAAGAAGTATCATGTTTGATACATTAAAAGTGCAGTTTATTTAGGCAATAGTTACAAACAGAATTCCCTTTTTGATTTTGTTTTAAATTTTTTGTTACAAATTAAACTATAAGGTCTTGAACTATAATCTCTTTATTAAGAGCATGCAAAACCCATTAAAACCAGAAGAAATCGTCAAAATTAGTAAAGCAGAAAATTATTTCCCCTCTTACAGTCTTCCATAGTTTCAAGCAGATGTACAGGTTGAATCTCCCTTTTCAGAAACTCTTTGGACCAGAAGTATTTTGGGTTTTGGAGTTTTACAGATTTTGGAATATTTTTATATACATAATGAGGTATCTTGGAGATGGGACACAAGTCTAAACATAACATTCATTTATGTTTCATATATACTTTATACATATCGCCTGAAGGTTATTGTATAAACAATATTTTAAATAATGTTGTCCATGAAATAAAGACCGGGTACACACCTTCCTCAATGTCCGGTGTGGCGGCAGCCTTTTTGCTCTAGAGGGAAGCTGCAGCCGCCAAACCGCACGGCTTCCCTGCGGAGGAAAAAGAACCCGAGAAAAGAGGGTTCTTTTAAAGCCGCAGGGGCGGAGTAAACAAGTGCGCCACTGGTGCACCAGTTACCTGAGCGCTGTGCGGCAATGTGCGGATTCCAGATAAGGGAGACTCAACCTGTATAACACTCATTCTGACACGAAGAACTGAGAAAAGAAGACACTGCATCAGGAACTGCAGTGATCAGACAGTGTACACTGCCTTATATACATATCTTCCTGTTACATAGTTTTTTGAAATACTTTTGGGGAAGTAAATATATAGACACTTTGCTTTAAACATTATATTCTTTACTCTAAAAAAACAGTAAAGCTAAAGTTTTTTTTTTTAATTTCCCTCAATTTTCAGTTTTTTCAGTTAAAAAATGCTTCAGAAGAACTGGATTTTTTTCTCCTCCTTGACATTTTCCTGTTTTCTTTCCAGGCCTGTACATTTCTACCAATAAGTAACAGCCTCTCCTCTTACAAATATTATTTTTCTATCCTTGGCAAAACTTAACATTATTCTTATTATTTTGTACTTATTATTTTTATCTCATCTTTTTTTTTCTCATTGTGGTACTTAAAGCGCTTACATCATAATTCTCACTACTTTAATTGTTCCTAGCAGAATGAGCCTAATGCATAACTACTTCACAAATTCAGTAATACTTATGAGAGCTTTAAAATTCACAAATTCACAGGGCACTATTATGAAATGAACTGCAGCCAAATCAACATTCCACCAGCATTTAGATACTCTTTTTGAATACACTCCACAGCCACTTAAAGATAAAGTTACTCTTATATTCCATATTAAGATAACTAGGGCCCCATACAGATAGGCCAAAATAAAGCTGCTTCACGTCACTTTGGAGATATGCTGTTTCAATGATGCACGTGCACTAAGAGTCCGGAAGCACTCTTAAGGACTAGAGCACAGCTTTGGCGCAGCTTCCAGACTCTTAGTACGTATGCATCATTGAAACAGCATACCTCCAAAGTGACCCGAAGCAGCTTTATTTTGGCCTGTCT
This sequence comes from Sceloporus undulatus, assembly GCF_019175285.1. Taxonomy (NCBI): domain Eukaryota; kingdom Metazoa; phylum Chordata; class Lepidosauria; order Squamata; family Phrynosomatidae; genus Sceloporus; species Sceloporus undulatus. Next base: position 165,623,780 of record NC_056522.1, on the reverse strand, counting down.
GTATGGGGCCTAGGATGCGTTTCAAATATTACAGGTGGAGGAATTTTTTTAGAACTAGTACTACTGCCAAAGGGTAGGCAAAGTACAACCTACAGACACGTGTGGCTCCAGTGCGGCCCTACCGTTTTCTCCAAAATGGCTATTCACATCCCAGAAGCATTTGTGGGAGGGGTATGATTTGCCATTTAAATTTAAGTTTGCCCTAGGCCTATTTTAAGATTATAAAGAGAAGATTTTAGAAACTGGAAGTGACTACCCAGTCAAAGGATGATCAGGGTGCAGTCCACCAATTTTGGAAGGCATGCAAAATGACAGTGAAAATTATCCTTTACTGCTACAGTCAAAGTTTAATCTAATTTACAACTAGGGGCAATTGTCTGTTCAAAGCCTTAGCACATTCTGTGTTTAGAGATAAACCAAATGGATTTCACAAAGAATAATTTTCCACGAAGTTCTTTCAACTCATATCCAATAATCAGTTCTATTTCATTAAGTTTCTGCTTTCATCTAACTACTTGTATTAGATTTAGCATATATGTAAAATAGTCCTTCCTAGAGGCATGAACTGAAAAAAAGAGGTTTGAGATAACACTCTTCTTTTCTCTGGCAATTCTTCCTCTCCTCCAGTCCAATTTCATGATAGATTGAGAGAACATTAAATTCTAACCATTTATTTCTGACAACTTAGCCTACTGAAACAACCTACTTGTTTTAATCTGCACTGTGAAGTTTAATGTCTGTTTAATCCCAAATAAAACAAGCCAAGTAACTACTTGAACTTTATCAGCACATCAAAGAATGTATTAATATTAAACAGAGCCAGCTTATTCCAAAGTATAACCCAATGCCTGTTTATTCATGAAAGCAAGAATTACTTAGTTTTTCTTTTCTTTTGCTCATCATAATGATACAGACACTTGCCACAACACCCATTTATCTCCAGTTTGTGTTCCTTCTGTGAACCTTTAATCTATCAACATCATTCCTCACACATATAATCTACTACTACTAATGAAGTATAAGAGAAAGCAAAAGGGTGATGTGCAGCTAGCAACCAGTGCCCTGAGCTTCACTGCTCCCTCTTAACTTGAAATATGAAAGCAGGGTTTGAAAGACCAAGGCAAAAAGTAGGTGCACAGAGGATGAACTGTGAGATTTGGCATGGAATCTTATTCATTTTTACCTGGGAGTTAGCATTAATGAATACAGAAGACTTACCCCAGAGTAAACCTGCACAAAATGGCCCTGCACAAGTGTGTTTACAAGTGTGTGTAGATGTAGAGCCTTACCTTACAATTCCTGTGGTTTTTAGTTCATAAATGAACTTGAACACATTTGAATTTTGCAAGGTGTTCACCTCTTTAGAGCTGTATACTAATGACCCAACATTTGGCTGAATTAGCAGCTAATGTGACTATCTTTATATATGAAATGGTATTACCTTTAACAAGCAATTTATCTCTAACAGATACTCTTCGGGTAGAATCAGAGGCTGTGTTGGATGTGCGCGATCCCTTGACACCATCATCCCGTTTTAGTTTGCTTGCCAGTGTTAGCATTACTGCTATCTTCAGTCTAAAATACAGATATTGAAACAAAACTAGTTATTTTATCCTGGTATTGACCTGTCTTTTCTTTCAAAATGTAAGGACTAATTAATTACAGTGGTACCTCGGGATACGAAATACCCAGGTTACGAAATTTTCGGGATACGAAAAAATCCCATAGGGAATCATTGTTCCGGGTTACGAATGTTTTTTCGGGTTACGAAAAAACTTTTGGTGCTTTTTTTGGCTTTTTCGCACGGAATCGCGGCTTTTCCCCATTAGCGCCTATGGCAATTCGGCTTACGAAGGCTTTTCGGGTTACGAAAGCGGCCGCGGAACGAATTAATTTCGTAACCCGAGGCACCACTGTATGGCATTCCAAAATGAACAGTTAGAATCGCCAACATATATTTCAACATCCATGTGCCACGTCCACAGACAAATGATTAAACAGCAGACTGTTTCACCAGATACCTATAACATACACTCACTTAATACACCACTTAAAATCTACAAAGAAGCCAGTGTACCAGATAAGACAACCAGGTACTAGTTTCTTTCAGAACCATTGTTTCAACACTGAAAGTATTATTCCACAGTCTACTCCTGCCTCTGGAACTGCTGAAAAGTGATATAACTCAAAGAACGGTGGCTTGCTCCTCTGCACCATCCAGAGAATGAGCATGATTCAGGTGTATCTCAAATAATGAAGTAGCTGTGTTCCTGCACAGAAAATTTGGCACCAGAGGCAGAAAAAACATGGAAAGGATAGGGATAGGTTCTTACACCTCAAAAAAAGTTTCAGCAAACTTTTCAGTTAAAATGGACAATATGCATGAGAAATGAATCAATGAGGTAAGTAAGTCTTGCACAAACAGACAAACATTTTGAACCTTATAGACACCACTCAAAGGCTTCTTCAAAAATACACCCAGGGATTCCTCCTTCTTTCACCACCCTCCTCTTTTCTTATGGGCCTGTTACAGACTGCCAAAATAAAGCTGCTTCGGGTCTCTCTGGAGGTATGATGTTTAAATGATGCATGCATCCTAAGAATCCGGAAGCTGCACCAAAGCTGCACTTCAGTGCTTAGGAATGGAGTGTGGCTTTGGTGCGACCTCCGGACTCTTAGGACCCATGCATCATTTAAACAGCATACCTCTAAAGAGACCCGAAGCAGCTTTATTTTGGCAGTTGGTAACAGGCCATGATTTTCATTTTGGTGGCCAGACTTACAGGTCTTTTCAGCCTGTGGGGATAGCTGGTGAGGCAGGCTTATCCGATTTCCTTCTGTTTGCTGTTCACACATACCATTTAGAGTTAACAGCTGTTTTATCTCGCCTGCTTTAGGCAGGCACAGCAATAGTAGGATCAGTTAGGCTCCAAGTGTTTCCCAGATCAGGCCTTTTGCATTGTTTACTGCAGATACACTGCTGCAGCCTGACACAAAAAATCTCGTGTTTCTCTAGCTGTCCTTCACTACTCTCCTAATGCAGATGCTGCTAAAAAGGATGAGGAAGAAAAGGTAGGGAGAGAGAGGGGCAGGCATAAAATAAGGCTTTGTAAAATGAAGCTTCTTCGCCAGAGGCTTTGTTATCTGGGGTATGTCTGTAGTAGGCAATGAAGTGGCATCCAGTATTGTGCATGAACTGCTGCAATAGCAGCAGAGGCGACACAAGCAATGGGCCTGAACACAGATAGCTGAATCCAAGACAGAGGTCTCAGCATGGTGCATTCACTTCTTTGCTCCTGCTCTCCAAATATGTGGATTATGTTGCAACAGTGCTTCTGATGACCGTGTGGCAAGGGAAATCTATTTTCTCTTCTAAACGTCCACATTTGAAAAAATAAAAACAAAGAGAAAAATTTTGGAAAGCATTCTGAAAAGGAAAAACTGCGATGGCACATGAAGAATACACTATGCACATGCTCAGGTTGTGGGTGAAGTATCAACCACCAGTTCTAGGCCTCTTGAATAAAACAACATGCACATTTAATCCACATGCAAGACAGCCCAGCACATCACTCTAATTTGCTGGCATGTGTTAATACACATTCTGTTGCTCATACCCCTTTCCCCTCATTTCCTGGACAGACATATTTAGAAGTGTGACATAGAACATGCAGGCTAATGAGATACTCATGACATATTTTTTTTGGAGATGGAAATAATTTAATGAAATTAGAAATCGAAGGCCTGTTACAGACTGCCAAAATAAAGCTGCTTTGGGTCTCTTTGGAGGTATGCTGTTTAAATGATGCATGCATCCTACGAATCTGGAAGCTGCACCAAAGCTGCGCTCCAGTGCTTAGGAACGGAGTGTGGCTTTGGCGCGACCTCCGGACTCTTAGGACCCATGCATCATTTAAACAGCATACCTCCGAAGAGACCCAAAGCAGCTTTATTTTGGCAGGCGGTAACAAGGCCTAAGACTACCCCAAATATAAGTATCTGAGTCTATAATCTAGTAACACTGGCTTCTGGACAAAACCACTTTACTCTATGTTACAACAGGAAATAAGACTTTTTTATTTTTAAAAAATGTACTTTACTAATTTATCAGGCTATGTGGAATGAAGATACATGTTTCTATTACACCATATCATAATACACCTACTATTAATATTTTCATGTCTCTTTTGAAATTAGTTTATAACAGCTGATTGTATACATGTTTTACATGGGCAATTGTGAAATTGTAATGCTGCGTTGGGATGAGAATGATCAATCATTTGTCTCTGAATTGAATAAAACATTAATAAAAGGGGGAAGAGTACTCAGGCACAAGCATACTCTGTAGCAGCCTGTGCTTTTGTAGTCAACAGTCTCCAACACTGGAAGTATCATTTATCTATATGAATACTTTGCAATGTATAGCAGGAATCAATTTTACTTTATGTTCCCAATGAATACAGCAAACTAGAGATTTTATAGTTGGGTTTTTTCAGAGCAAGAAAATACCATTACAAGTTGCGATAAAGATCCAAAATACACCACAGAAATAATGCAGTTTTGAGACCGCTTTAAATACCCTGGCTCAATGCTAGGGAATTCTGGGAACTGTAGTTTTATAAGACATTTAGCCTTCTCTGTCAGGGTGCTCTGGTGCCAGAATAAACTCCAATTCCCAGGATTCCCTAGCACTATCCAGAGTAGTTAAAGCTGTCTCAAACTGCATTATTTCGGCAGTGTGTTTTGGACCAAAGTTAGGGCACTTTCCTTTCTACATGAAAACTAACTTTTTGCTTTTACAGAAATGGCAATTTAGAATACAGTTGATTTTAACATGAAAGTTGTCCCGGAAGCATAGAGTGAGAAAACTGTCACTGAATATTACCACTTCACTTCACACACTAGGAAGTGATATTCAGGACAGTGAGGGGAAAAAACAGTACACTTGAATGCATAGTAAACTGATGGAAACTGCATCCATTGCTTTTGACAGCAGCTTCAAGGGCTTTGCTTCCTCCCTGCAAAATGTGGTGGTGGGGAGTGTAGGTAAATGCTTGAGATCTCTCAGTGGCTTTCACCTTGCCTTCAGACCCTCCAGAACTAGATGCAGCCAGTTGCTTTCATGCCATGCTCTGAATTTCCCATAGACTTCCAGTGGCCAATGTGGGGGAAAGGATGTTGGTGACTGGAGTGAACTTTGCTCTGATCTGGCAGTGCTCTCCCAAGGGGAAACAGAAGAAGAGCCTGCTAAAAACATAAAGGTGTGTATGTTTGTGTGTCTCTGCCACCCTCCTGTTCCCCAGAGTGGCCAGGTGGGGAGGTCACTGGTTGTGACGGCATGGCAATACACCACACTCCCATCCAACCCTGGTTTGCACCCAGCAGACACAGAACAGGGAGGCTCTATCGAGGCTCTTTCCTGCATAATAATCATAAGAAGAAATATAGTCCTGTTAGACCGGAAAATCAGTATGCCAAGGGATTTTGTCGTACCCTTTAAACCGCATCCCCACTGCATTAATAATCCAGGTTCACACCACTTTAACTGCCAAGTGATTTGGGATTTGTAGTTTCGCCAGAGAGTTCTGGGGCCACAACAAACTAGAGTTCCCAGGATTCCAGAACCTTGAGCCATGGCAGTTGAAGAGGCGTCAAACCAGATTATTTCTGTGTTGTGGGTGCAGTCCATCTGAAAGAAAGAAAGAAACTGGTAGCATGAGCTTTTGCGGACTTGAGTCTACTTCCTCAGATGCATGTGATGAAGTACTGTCATATATGAAGGGGTGTTATGTTGTGGAGGGAGCAAGCTTGTTTTCTGCTGCTCCAGAGACTAGAACATGGAACAATGGATGCAAGCTACAGCAAAAGAGATTCAGCCTCAACATTAGGAAGAACTTCCT